>NC_051155.1:51714307-51773221 GCF_013339745.2 Dermacentor silvarum
TTGGAAGGCCGTTCCAGTCCCTTGATGCTCGAATAAAAAATGATGCTTGAAAAGTGGTGGTCCGGGCACGTGCGCGTGCAACTTGAAGCGGATGACCGGTGCGATGAGATATGTATGAAGGTGGCGTGATGTACGGTGGGTGATTTAGGGAGCTGTAAAAAAATGAACGGAAGAGAGAGAGGGTGGCAACCTGTCGACGGAAAGAAAGAGCTTCCAAGCCAGATTCCGCTTTCATCGATGAAATGCTGATATCGTACGAATATGAAGAATGAATAAACCTAGTAGCACGATTTTGTACAGCTTCGAGTGCATTTATGATATAATTCTGATGCGGGTTCCAGATGGGAGATGCATACTCAAGTTTCGATCTTACAAATGATTTATAGGCCAACGCTTTTACTTGTTGTGAGGTATGACGTAAATGTCGCCTAAGAAATCCCAGTGATCTATTGGCTGATGAGATGATGTTAGTAGTGTGCAAGCGCCAGGACAGATCACAAGATAGAGTGACACCAAGATATTTGAATGATTGGACTGATTCTATTGGAACATCAGCAATGGAATAGGTAAATGTGAGGGGGTTACGGCAGCGAGTGAAAGACACGAGTTTACATTTGTTAGGATTTAGGTTCATTAGCCAGCGATTACACCATTCTTGTACATTATTGAGATCGTTCTGGATTAATGTGTGGTCAAATGTGTTGGTAACTCTGCGGTAGATTACACAATCATCTGCAAACATACGAATGTTACATGATACCTGTGTTGGTAGATCATTAATGTAAATTAGAAAAAGAAGCGGTCCTAAGACGGATCCCTGCGGGACGCCTGATGTTACGCGGAGTCTGCTAGAAGAATGGTTATTAACGAAAACAAACTGAGAGCGGTTAGTCAGGAATGCTTCTATCCACTTTAGTACGTCGGGGTGTAAATTTAACTGAGATAATTTTAGCAGCAAACGTTTATGAGGAACTGTATCAAATGCTTTTGCAAAATCTAGGAATATGGCATCAGTCTGAAGGTTACTGTCAAGGTTAACATGCAGGTCGTGAAGGAAAATTGCCAACTGCGTTTCGCAAGAATAGCCTTTTCGAAATCCGTGCTGACAAGGGTGAAAAAAACAGATTGAGTCTAAGAAGTTCATGATATGCGAGTATATGACGTGTTCCATGATTTTGCAGGGGACACTAGTTAATGATATCGGACGATAATTAATGGGGTTTCTCTATGCCCGACTTGAAGACTGGAACGACCTTGCCCACTTTCCAGTCGGATGGTAAGATGCCTGTAGAGAGTGACTGCGAAAACAACAAAGTTAGGTACGCAGCAGATACATATTTAATATTTTTAAGAGTTTGGAATTGATCATCTACACCTGCTGACGATGAAAGCTTGACGTTATCAATGATCGAGGTGATTCCTTCTGCCGAGAATATAATTGGTGGCATACACGCAGATATGTCAGTAGATGTGGGAAGATCTGGAGTTGAAGTCTCGTTAGTAAATACAGAGAAAAAGGCGGCATTAAAAATGTCAGCACACTCGCTGTCGCTGACTACTTCGCCATGTGCATTTAACACGCTGATCATGCGCGCCTCCTGAGGGTTTATTATTTGCCAAATTGTCCGAGGGCTGGGTTGTAAGCATTTTAGCAGGTTCATCAGTGGAAAAAGGAGGAATTTAGCATTCCGTATAGCCCTCAGAAAGCGTCTCGGCCACAAAATATTTTCCCCCAAAGCAGAGGGGTGTCCGTTTAGTTTGGCTGAGCGGAAGAGAGGACGCTTTCTTTTTGTTTTCAAGTCGCTTAAGAGTTTAGTGAACCATGGCTGTGACGGTTTCCGCGGAACAGTTATTCTCGGTATACACTTGTTAAACGAGATCACCTAGCTTGTTTTTAAATATTACCCAGTTTTCATTTGTAGAGCGCGTAGAACATAACCTCACAACATAGAAGAAATGCGCTCAGATCACTATTATGGCATCATAATTACCTTTATTGTGCAGGCGGATTGTTTTGCTGATTAAATCACGTCTTACGGGTTGAAACTGAAAATGTGGCGTGAAATTACTTTATGATCGCTGACTCAGGTAGATATGCTATTGATGATAAGCTTTCCGGATTGCTGGTTAGGATGAGATCTAAGATGCTAGAAGTGCTTAGTGCAACGCGTGTAGGTTCTGATACAAGTTGAGTTAAATTGAAATTAGGCAGAAATCCACAAAATCTCTGGCAGGCTCACTGCCCATAGTTATGGGGACGTCATTGCTCCAGTCTATTTGGGGAAAATTAAAATCACCAAACAGGAGGACTTCCTGCTTGTGGGTGTTGATTACTAAGGTCCACTCAAACTGTTATTAAGTTTAAATGTGAAATCTGAAATATTATTTGGAGGCCTGTAGCAACACACTATGATGATTGTATGGGGGGAAGCGTGAATAATTAGCCACAATACTTCAAGATCAGAAGTGATGTTTTGCTACGGAGCACGATAACTGCTGGTGCACAGCAATCAGTACACCGCCCCCCCGCATGCCTTTGCGATCCTTTCGATAGACATGAAATTCCGGTAGGTCGGCTAGTACTTCTGTATCTGTTATATCTTCTGTTAGCCACGTTTCGGTTATCACCATTATATTACTGTTGGATGATAAAACAAGGTTGGAAAAAGCGTCACGTTTTGGAAGGAAACTGCGTGCGTTCGTAAAGATTACAGACAATGATATGTTAGATTTGGGCTTAACAGTGCAACGGACATTTTTACGACGGGGAAATTGCTATATTATTTCTTTGACAGATTGTGTTTGCTCGTCATAGACGTAGCGCTTATGGCCCATATGCAGTGTTTTGAATCGCAGAGAGAAAGGTAATGATTTGCTTTTAGCGAAAGTAACGAGATGCCGGCGAGCGTTTTGTACGGAACGAGAGAAATCCTCTCCAACGCTGAAGCTGGTTCCTTTGAACTTGCGGCCGTTAGAAAGAACCAATTCTTTTGTTTTATGGAAGGTGAATTTCGCTATGATAGGACGGTGGCGGTTAGTATCTGTGCGATGACCGAGACGATGTGCGCGCTCAATTTCTTTCGGCTCGATACAAATATTCAAATGATCCTGGCAGTGCTTGATGATAAGTTGCTCGGTCTGGGCAAACGTCTCTGATCCAGTTGATTCAGGGAGGCCATAAAAATAAGATTATTGCGTCGTGACTGGTTCTCGGCGTCATCAATACGCGTTTCAAGCCTGTGTACCACGGTGGCCACTTGAGCGGTACACGTTTTCACGGTTTCGAAGTCAGAGCGTAGGGAGACAAGATTTTGATAATGCCCCTCTAGATCAGTCATGCGCCTGCCCAGATCAGCAATAGCTTTGTCCGTCGACACTAGATGAGTTTTCAGGTCTTGAACCTGACTGATTAATTGCGACTGTCCAGCAGACAAGTTCTTCAATTCAGCTAGTAAAGCATCGGAGTCCGGGCCCGGGTTGCTTTCGACATCACCCGACATCATCAACAAAGCACGAATTACATCAGAACACTCAAGAGCGACAAGAAGGCAGCAGTGCGGGCTCGGCAGCTGAAGCAGGAAACGATTGCTAGACTTCTTAGAAAAAAGACTGTAAGCTTTACTAACCTGCATGACAAGAGTGAATGGATTAGCGGTCTGCGTCTGTGCACAGCCGCCGAGCCCACAAGGCGCCACCGGTATGACTGCTCTTTTATAGTTGACCGGAGAGTTGATGTTGATGGCGACAGGTTTGTCCACGCTGCATCGAGCACTACCGTCTTCGGTAGCGGTGTCGTCGAAAACGCAGATCTGCTGCTCCCGACGAAATCCAGGGGCCTGAAGGGCGGTGCAAATCCAGAGGTGCGCATCAGGGATGGGTGACAGGCAATCCTGTCATGTTCACCTGACCAGGCACGATATTGCAGCGGGACTGCCAGGGAAGCCGTCACTAAGGATGGAAGCAACAGGCGCACGAGTGCGCGCTGAAACACCTGCATGACAAGAGTGAATGGATTAGCGGTCTGCGTCTGTGCACAGCCGCCGAGCCCACAAGGCGCCACCGGTATTGACTGCTCTTTTATAGTTGACCGGAGAGTTGATGTTGATGGCGACAGGTTTGTCCACGCTGCATCGAGCACTACCGTCTTCGGTAGCGGTGTCGTCGAAAACGCAGATCTGCTGCTCCCGACGAAATCCAGGGGCCTGAAGGGCGGTGCAAATCCAGAGGTGCGCATCAGGGATGGGTGACAGGCAATCCTGTCATGTTCACCTGACCAGGCACGATATTGCAGCGGGACTGCCAGGGAAGCCGTCACTAAGGATGGAAGCAACAGGCGCACGAGTGCGCGCTGAAACACCTGCATGACAAGAGTGAATGGATTAGCGGTCTGCGTCTGTGCACAGCCGCCGAGCCCATAGCCTCCTATATACTTTCTATGCCCGCGCAATCACTCCGGGAGCGCCGTTCAACATCCTCTCCTGACCTCCTCGCAGGTCGCCCGCTAGGGGCGCTGTTACCCCAGAATAGTGACGTAAACCCAAGAGCTGGTGGGATGAGGAGGTTAAGAAGGCCATAGAGAAACGCCAGGAAGCATCCAGGGAACACAGATATTCAAAGCAGAGGGGTGAACCAGAAGCTGATGTAGGCAGAAAATGGAACAACTTTCTTAAGCTGTAGAAGGGAAGCATCCAATTTGATCAATGAGAAGATCGAAGAAAGGGGAGCCAATGGTTGTCAGAAGTAAACAAAAAGGATAGAAAAGCAGCAAAGAAATTTTGGAACATCTCAACTCCTTGAGTAATAAGACTAGCCTAGAGCAGGATGTTTATAGTTACAGCTCAAGGTGTTCGACTAGAGGGAGATGAGGCAATGGAACATATAAGAAACAATGATGACAGAAAAATTTAAAGAACGAAACATAGCATGTGCTCAATCAGGTTGAGGATGGACTAGTCAGTGCAGTGGCTCCACTGGCACAAAGCGAGTGGGAAAGGGCAGAGAAGAGGGTTCCTAGTAGCACGTCGACAGGTCCTCCTGATGGCAATCCCCAATTATGTTGATAAAGACATTGGGCCCAAATCTAAGAAAGCATTAAGAGAGGCAGTGAGCAAAATGATAATGGACGGTCAAGCCCCTGACGGGTGGAGACTGAGCAGGATGAGCATGATATATAAGGGAAAGGGGACAAAGCCGACATAAACAACTACCGTCCCATAACAGTGACGTCAGTGGTTTACAGGGTGGTGATGCAGATTATAAGGACAGACTGCAGGCATGGGTGGAGAGCGAGGAGGTGCTGGGGGAACTACAAAATGGGTTCCGAGAACAAAGAAGGTTAGAAGATAATCTGTTCTCATTGACACAGTGTATTGAAATAGCAGAAAAGGAACACAGGCCCCTATGCTTGCCTTTCTGGATATCAAGGAGCATATGACAGTGTAATCCAAAAGGATTTGTGGGACATACTGGGCACTCTAGAGGTGGAAGATGGAGTAAGAAATCTTTTAAAAGATATCTATAAAAGTAACAAGGTGCTTATAAAAGGGAAAACAAGGTATCTGGGCCTATAGAGATACAGCAGGGGCTTAGGCAGGGGTGCCCTCTGTCACCTCTGTTGTTCATGCTGTATTTACAAGGATTAGAGAAAAAATTAGAGAGGAGCGGACTTGGCTTCAACCTTTCCTATTCCAAGCAGGGAGAATGGATAAACAGTCATTACCAGGACTGATGTATGCAGATGACATTGTACTTATGGCTGACAGCAAGGAAGACTTGCAGAGATTAATGGACATCTGTGGTAAAGAGGGAGATAGCTTAGGTTTGAAGTTTAGTAAAGAAAAATCGGCAGTCATGACTTTTAATGATAATCAGGGCAGCGAGCATAGGATACAGGAGGTTACGCTGGAGGTGGTGGATAAGTACAAATATCTTGGAGTGTGGATAAACAATGGGGCTGAGTACCTAACGGAACATGAAAAATATGTGACGGCTAAAGGTAGCAGAAATGCAGCTGTGATGAAAAATAGGGCACTGTGGAATTACAATAGGTACGAAGTGGTGAGAGGGATTTGGAAAGGGGTGATGGTCCCTAGTTTGACTTTCGGCAATGCGGTCCTGTGCATGAGATCAGAGGTTCGAGCAAGGTTGGAAGCTAAGCAGCGAGGGTAGGTAGACTGGCTCTGGGAGCACACGGAAATACACCAAATCAGGGGGTACAGGGTGACATGGGATGGACGTCATTCGAGGGCAGGGAAGCCAGCAGCAAGATAGAATTTGAGGAGCGATTGAGAGAGATGGCAGAAAAGCGGTGGGCAAGGAGAGTTTTCAGTTATTTGTACATGAGGAATGTTGATACAAAATGGAGGAAGCTGACCAGAAAACTGTCAATCAAATATTTGGACTGCAGGAGGGGTGCAAACCAGGAAACAGCGGTTAAGAAAAAGGTTAAGGAAACAGAGAGGGGTCTGTGGAAAACAGGGATGCAGACGAAATCAGCACTGGGCACATACCGAACTTTCAAGCAAGAAATTGCCAAAGAAAATATCTACGATAATTCTAGGGGAAGCTCTTTGTTGTTTGAAGCCAGGACGGGAGTATTGCGGACTAAGATGTACCGAGTCAAGTACCAAGGTATAGACACGTTGTGCTGTGCGTGTGGAGAAGAAGAGGAGAAACGGCCTGAACACCTCAGTACTTTTCTGTAAGGGGCTTAACCCTACAGTGCAAGGCAACGGGGCTGATTTTTTCAAAGCATTGGGGTTTAGGGACAGTGAAGGCAAATAGACTTTAAGCGGGTAGAAATAACCAAACAGAGGTTATCTGATTGGTGGATAAAATTAAGGCAGGGGTGAAATTTCACCCACCACAAAGTACAAATTATGTTAATAGCCATGGCTAGGTGGCGTATGCCACCGCCCGATTTAAAGGGTTCAGCCTCATCCATCCATCCATCCATCCATCCAGTTCGCTAGCCACCGTGCATGGTTAAAGGCGGGAAAAATTGCGTGTGCGCGTCTCCATTAGTGTCAAATCGAGACAATACCTATTTGCCTCGCTTGCCGACCGTTCGCTGGCTTGCTGAGCGATCACCACCTTTCTGCAGCAGTCCACGGCTGGGGAAAAAATTTATTCTGTCTTCGATTGACGCGGTGAGCTGCGGCAGGGTAGTGAAGGACTGTGGCTGTTGTGAGACTGTCGGTGCCACATTGAGGACGTCTAGCAGCAGCGCAAATGAGAGCCTTCTGGCCAAAAGAAGACATTGTGGTCACGAGTGAGTTGTGCTACTGTAAGTGGTTTGATAGGGCGCTTTGCGAGTTGATACCCAGTAGTATGCGTATTGTTGTGGACCTAGATGGACCTCGTACAGTAAGAGAAATGTCCCGGGCATCTCATTCATGGAATTCCGAGCGATGAAGAACTTCCATAGAAGTGGCTCCAAGTTTGAATGTGTCAAGCGTGGAATGCGTCAGATACTTGCTGAGAGAGATGCACTTTTGATTTGTTCTGACTAGAAAGCTCTCGTCTGACGCCAATGAATATTTTTTGGGTGGTTGAGGAGGTCAGCTGGAAGCAACGATCAGACAGACTCACGGGCAGTTTTGTGCGGAACAGAAAAGTCACTGAAGACAGGCATTGCGTCAACATCGACAAACAGCAACGTGATGGACACGGAAGATAGCACATGCTCGTCGCTACGCCGGCAAGTGAGCGTAAGTACTACGCCAGAACCACCCAAAAAATTTCCAAAGAGGCGACAGCAGCGCTGTTCAACCACATTACCCGGCGCAAAGAAACGTTTCGTTCGCCAGAATGTGCAGCACTAGCGATGGTTGGCGGATACCTATCGAGGGCTCTTAAGCTGTTAATGAGCGGGTGTCTTGCAAAGAAATGCCTCAGTTGTTGACAAAGCCCAAGCCCTCGGCGCCATCAGATTCTCTGATTAGGCTTCAAGACAGAAGCCGTCTGCTGTATTGGTCAGACGAACTCGTAGTTGTGCTGAACTCTTTGCACAAGTAGGTTGAAGTAGTGCTCGCTAAGCTAAGAAATTTTAAGCAGCCGCTGAGCGAGACTGCCGTGAATGCTGCTCAAGTGCTGCGAGAGCGTGAACTATGTAATTGTTCAGTGCCTGAGCATCACGAGAAGCTGCTTGAGATCATGGTGACAAAGTTCTTCCGCCCTCTATTCACTAATTTTGCGCTGAAGATAACGGACAAGAACGACATCGCAAATGTTTTTTCACAGAAGCCCCTGTCACGAAAGCTCCACAAACTTTAAATCCAATGATGGCAATGAAAGTTTTGTTGTGCAGTTACTAGAGCCGACGTTATTTTTTTCCACAATGACATACCAACATATATAATAATAAGCAGAAGAAAATGTAGCTTCTTACTAGCTAGTACAGATAAGAAGTCTGGTTTTCCTTTTATCGTTCTTTTCTTTTGGAAGAAGCAATGCGCGGCGGCCTGTACGCTTCTGTGTCGGCGTTAAACGCCCGCAGATGTTGTAAAACAATAGAATCGGCACCGGTAAAAAAATAGCGTGATATATATTTATGCTACAGCGCACGCCGCCGTAGAGTGTCCTGTATTTCTATTCTGGGGTAGCACTGCTAACTGGTGGTGAGTGACGGCACTAGGCGCGACGACCGGTTCCCTGCGTTCTCGGCGCCGATGGGCAGGCATGAAGTATATAGGATGCTATGGCTGGACAATTGTGCATACTATTCAGAATCAGTTTAAAAAATTGAAAGTTTTCAGCTAAATGGATAGCACAGACACGTGATTTGTTGTAAAGGTACCTAGGGTAAATACTCACTAGTGCACTAAACATGAACGTTTAGCTAAGTGTGTCCCAATTACTGAAAATAATTGCAAGTATACATTCCTGACATGTCGCAGCAGAAGCGCAACTATGGGACAGATGGCAAATAGGCACCCTGTCGGACAGCGCAGTTCACGGCTTTGAAAACAGTCGGGGCACAGCATGGTATTGGCGCGTACAATAAAGAATGAATCTTTTTGAAAGATGGGCGCTGACGCTTATGCTTCCCATTCTGCGTTGTGGTTCTTGTTAAGTCGTCGGTCCTCAAATCAACGGCGAGTATGTTTTCGGTGCCCGCATGTTCGCATTAGAGCACTGCACAGGCCGATTACATTGGGCGGCCCGCCCGAGCCCGATCAAAACTTTTATGGCGAGACCCGGGCCCGGCCCGGGCCCTGAAATAATCTACGTTACCCGCCCGGCCCGGCCCGCCACCCCTTTACCTTAAGCCCGAGCCCGGCCCGAGCCCGGCTCGAAACCAGCCCGAACCCGGCCCGAGAACGAAAAATACATGTTTTTCAGAGTTGAGAAGCCCGAGAATAACTCGCAGAAAGCGCGAGCCCGGCCCGGGCTCGCGTCAAAAAACCCGAGCCCGGCCCGTGCCCGTAAGCACACGCCGAGCCCGGCCCGAGCCCGTGAAAAAACTGCTCTACCCGGCCCGGCCCGGGCTTTCGGGTAAACCCGAGCCCGTGCAGTGCTCTAGTTCGCATTCCTAATGACATCGCTGGTCATTTCTGTTGTAGTAATTCGCGACATCCACGCGACGCTATAACTGGCACGCGTTTAAATGACTAGTTTATAGCGCCACTCTTGAACACCATGTTATGTACCTGAAAGGCAAGTCTGTTGTCTCGTGAGAGAATAAAAAGTTTAGTCTTTGGAACTCATCGCTCACGGTCTCATTGCTCTTCACCCGCACTAGCAATCAACAGTGGTGACCCCTTTTGGCAGGTACCGTTACCTCCGATTGCCCTTCGGCATCGCCTCGGCGCCTGAAATTTTTCAAAGGACTATGACTCAAGTATTTGAGGGCCTTCCTGGTGTACATGTGTACATTGACGATATTTTGGTATGGGGAGCAAACAAACAGGAGCATGACCAGAGACTGATTTCGGTCATGAAAGCGGCCGAAAAAGCCGGCTTAACGTTCAACGCAAAAAATGCCGGTTTGGTGTACGGAAATACAATTCCTGGGCGATATCATTGGACGTGACGGCATCTCGCCCGACCCAAAACTTATCAAAAGCTTGTTTGAAACGCAGGAATCCAAAAACAAATGTGATGTTCAGCGCATGCTCGGTGTAATCAACTACTTTGCTAAGTACGTGCCACGGCTTTCTGAGCGGACTGCGCTGCTCCGAGCGCTTATCAAAGCACAGTCAGTGTTTGAGTGGACTGAAAACCACAGAAAAGAGTGGAAAGGCATCACCCAAATTCTAACCACGACCCCCGTACTCGCCATCTTGATCCTCAAAGGCAGTCCAAGATAACATGCGATGCATCAAAAGATGCCATGGGTGCCGCGCTCTTGCAGTGTCACGATGGTGACAAGTGGCGCCCCGTGGCATATGCATCCCGTGCGCTAACACAAGCTGAGCAGCGTTACGCGCAGATTGAAAAGGAGACTCTCAGCATTTCGTTCGGCTGTGAGAAGTTTCACCACTTCGTGTACGGGCACACAGTTTTTATTGAGACTGACCATAAACCACCCCTATCTATTGCTGCGAAAGGGATCTGCGACATGCCTGCCCGCCTTCAGAGGTTCTTTTTAAGACTTCTGAAATATGATTACATTTTGCAGTACGTGCCAGGAAAACACCTCGTCTTGGCCGACATGCTGTCAAGATCGTCTCCGGCTAGTCACGAGGACATCGCTGGCGCCGCTGACGACGTGGAAGTGCACGCAGTGCAAGTCCTGGGCTATTTGGTCACGGACGCTACGCGACAGAAGCTGGTGCGAAAAACTGCTCGTGACGGCTACTTGATCACTGTCATCTCCAGCTTGTCAAGCGGTAAGAGCCTGCAGGGTGAACTAAAGCCGTTTTCGTCAGAGCTTTCCGTCGTGGACGGTATATTGCTGAAAGGAACAAAAGTGGTCATACCAAAAAGCATGCGACGTGAAATCTTAGGACGAATTCATACTGGGCACCTAGGATTGCAGAAATGCAAAGAAAGAGCACGACGTTTGGTTTTCTGGCCCGGGCTCAGCAGCGACATATCCCTGCTAATTCAGAGTTGCTCTACTTGTCGGAAGTTTTCATACAAGCAACCGAAAGAACCGTTACTCACGCGCCCAATCCCATTATGTGCATGGGTTCGAGTTGGTGTAGACATTTTTTTTTCTTTTGGGGGAAGTTCGTACGTCGTAGCGTTAGACGCACTTTCAAACTTCCCGGAAGTCCAGAAGCTCCAGGACACCACTGCAAGAACAACAATTTCCGCACTTAGCGCTATGTTTGCCAGGTATGGCGTACCTCTGGAGGTGTGCACCGACAACGGGCCCCAGTTTTCAAGTTATGAATTTGCAGAATTCGTAAGAAAATATGACTTCGCTCATGTCACATCAAGTCTGCACTTCCCACAGTCCAACGGTCTGGCAGAGAAAGGGGTACAGATTGTGAAACGCCTCCTGAAAAAAAGTGAAGACTCACACGAAGACTTTTGGCTAGGCTTGTTGGCCTACCGCTCTACACCACTTGTGGACGGCCGATCAACTGGAGAACTTCTTCAAGGCAGGCGTCTCAGGTCGAATGTACCAGACTTTGGCGACGTGCAGCCTACGTCAGTCAAAAAGCATCGTCAGAACAACGACGGAAAGCCTTTATCACCCTTGGATAAAGGGTCGATTGTAAGGCTTAGGGACGCAACATGGTCCCTAAGCATGGTAGAACGTCTCCAAGGTCCTACGACGTGAAAACAGAAGGTGGTCGGGTGTTTAGAGGTAACAGACGGCATATCCTTCATACTCGCGAACAGTGGACAGCAGACGAGAGTGACTGATAATGACTGCGGTTCGTCCGAGAGCATGTCCGCGGACTCTAGTGCAAGTACCTCCGTTGATGTTACACCGTGCCAGCCTACACACCCGCATCCTCAAGCGTCGTCCGCCGATGGCCCGGCACCAACTACATCGCACGACGTGCCATCTCCTCCTAGGCCGACGCTCGTCCCAAGAAGATCGGGTCGCACCAGTGAGCCACCGCAGCGGCTTCGTTACGACATGTCCTTTAATCAAGTAACCTGAACTTTATTGATTCACGAGAGAATCATGTGAGGGGGGGAGGGGAGAAAGGGAAGCAGGACGACGATGGGCCCTCAGGCCGCTCTAGATGGCCGGGCACATTGTGCTTCGGCGACCCCTCTGGCCCAGCCCACTGTCCGAAGCTGTAAGTCCGGTTGCGAGCTGCGCAGAGCAGCCTCCCATCGCTCCTGGTGTTCTGACCCTCGCCACGGGGGCTTGGGCTTGTTCGGGCAATTTAGAAAGATGTGGGCAAAGTCAGCTCTGGTGCTAGGACACAAGTGGCAGTGAGGAGAGGTTTCCCCGTGTGTAATAATCGACAGAAGGAAAGGGGTCGTAACTGTGGCCGTTTGAAGTCTTCGCCACAAAGCCTGGTCACTTCTGGGAAGAGATTTATGCGGCGGGGGGTAGATTAGGCGGGAATTTCTGTAGAACAAGGTGAGGTCATAGTAGCTGAGGAGTCGATCTCTTGCACTGCGAGACGAAGGCGGCTCGCTCTCAGCCCGGTTGACGAGTGCTCGGGCCTGAATGTGAGCGGCCATGTTGCCTGGGTGTTCGCTGTGTGCAGGGACCCAAAGGAGGGTGATAAGGCATTTAGGAGGGGGATTTCATTCGACTATTTTAGCAGCCGGTGAGCGGATTTTTTTATTGGCATAATTACTGATTGCGGCTTTGAATCTGAGAAAATATACTTAGCAGAGGAGTGAGCAATTGCTAAGGAAATTGCTACCTCTTCCGCTTCTAGGGAATTGTGTCAAATTTGGAATCGACGCACAGACAATGGGGTTTGGAATCCGGTTAGTTCCTTAACAAAATCGTCGCTTTATGCAATGAAGCACAAAATTAACTGGAACGCTAATGCATTTTCTCCGCAATGTTCGGGAATTAATATCTCGAAACTGGTGTCATCCCGAGAATTCGTTCCAAGTGGATTCGCCTTGCGAACTCCATGGCTACAATTCTTAAATTGCAATATGGGCCATCAGGTAATTAGTTAAAAACTTAATTGGTGAATTTTTGTTGATCAGTCGATTATGCATTTCAATTTTTTGTGTAAGTAATGTCCGCCTCTTCGAGTAGACCAGTTTACTAACTAGAATTGGGCTATTTGCCACAGACAACCTTAAATAAATTTTGAAAGTGTTCGCTGAAACACCCTATATATCACGCCTCCTCCACTGTCGCCAGGTCGCCCGCATCAACACCGAAGCACGGCAACAGGACCGCAAGGACCTCTATGACGCATCCCATCGTGCAGTGTTCTTCCGCCCGGGCGATGAAGTGCTACTCCGGACACCAGTTCGCGCTCCTGGCTTGTGCGACAAGTTTCAGTTTCGGTTCATAGGCCCATACAGAGCCTTGGAGCAGACTTCTCTCGTTAATTAGCGCGTCCAACCTATTGTGGTTCCAACTGACCGCCGCTGTCGCGCTGCCGAGATTGTCCACGTCTCTCGCATGAAGTCTTTCACAAGGCGTTCGCCGTCCCTTTAAGTTGCGGTCAGGCTGGCCGCTCGCACGCGGGGGAAATTAGTGTGGGCATTTCTCAGTCACTTATAGAGCACTGCACGGGCCGGCCGCCCGAAGCCCGGGCCCGGCCCGGCCGGGCCGGGCCGGGCCGCCCGAAGCGTTTTGCCGGCGGGCCCGGGCTGGGCCCGGGCTTGAAAGCGCGGGCCTGGGCCGGGCCCGGGCTTGAAGCCGCGGGCCTGGGCCGGGCCCGGGCTTGAGGCCGCGGGCCAGACTCGGGCCCGCTCATTAAAAGGACTAAGTCGGGCCTTCGAGCACACGCGAACGTTATGCATTGCATGGTCTAAGGTATTTTGTGCCAAGCTGAAGTGACACGTGCAGAGAGCTGGCTCTTAGCATACCTTACTAAAGAAAAGCGAAAAACAGATGAAGTTCTATTTCTTGTCTTGTCCACAAAAACGAACATTGCTTCCACGTGAGGAGAAATAAATTATACAAAAAAGCACTCTTCAAACAATTTCCACGGTACCGCTTTTGAGATTACATTGTGATGACCACTGTCGATACTCTTAAATTATTGTAGCGCTAATGCGAAGAGTATCTATTTCTACTGGTGCGCTTATTTTATGATGTATGCTCATGAATTTGCCTGTATATATATATTCGTATAGCAAATGACCTCATGGATCAAACTTGTACGATCAAGCTAAATACATGCGCACCAGGGGAACAATAACAGCACAATAATGGGGCAGAGCTGGAGGTGAGGTTGGCACATATGGTACAATCTGTAAGTAAACAAGCTTTTGATGCTCGCGTCCTTCGTTGCGCCTATAGAGCTGTAGATCGCATTATACAGGGTGTTTCCGTTAACTTGGGCCAAACTTTAAAAATATACAAATGCTTCGTAGAACGACGGAACCAAGGTAATTTTGCTTGCCGTCGCTTGTAGATACTCAGTTTATTTTTTGCAATTCACCTAATTAGATATTTAGTCTTAATTAATCAACTTCTCAATTATTTAATTAGATTAAAAATGTAAATGAGAACATTGTAGAGCACCATGAGAAACTCCCGATACAGCTTTCTGTTGCTCAATACGTGCAACATAATGTTTTTTTTTTTTCTCGAGTGAGAAAGAAACCCGCGCATACACGCAAAGTGCCTCGAGCGGCCAGTCGCGCGGTCATTTTGGGTGTATTCGCGAGCTTGCTACAGACTCGGAAAAACACTTATATGCAGCACGTATTGAGCAACAGAAAGCTGTATAGGGAGTTTCTCATGGTGCTCTACAATTGACTCATTGACACTTTTATCTAATTATAATAACTGAGAAGTTGATTAATTAATTAAGACAATTGTTATCGAATTAGGCGGATTGCAAAAAAATAACCTGTGTATCTACAAGCGACGGCAAACATTACCTTGGTTCTGTCGAGCTACGAAGCATCTGCATATTTCTGAAGTTTGACCCATGTTAACTGAAACACCCTGTATATGACTATCCTTCTGGTCCAAGGGCTGATGTTAAGGCGTGTGTAAACTTTAAATCGCCTTCAAAGCGTCATATTATTTTTTGCTTGTACAGTGAGGGACACAGTTCCGAACGGCAGTTCGGAACTGTGTTGTTCGAGGCGCACACCTGAACCATCCCAAGGCGCAAGCGCGTGTAATGCGCGCCATCCCGAAAATGAAGGCCTTGCCGCCTTGCAGCGACCACTGCGAGATTTTGCTAAATCCTGACACGTGGGCAGAAATAAGAGGCGCGCGAAGGAATAAGCGCCTAAGAGACGACCTCCGTTGCTAGGCGACAGCCGGCTAGGCGGAGCATGCGCACAGCGCGGCCCACCCATAAGGAACCTCCTGGCACCTGCGAGGAGCTGCTTCGTGCGTAACGTGGGACCAACGTCGCCATCTACTGAAAAAGAGAGAAAAAAATAGGCTTTGGCTGTTCTGTCGCAGCTCGTCAGAGCGCGCTGATGCTTTTAACGTGTTGGTTACCGGCGTTATATAGTTTGTAATTTGTCTCCCGTACACGTGGCACCATGAATGCTGCTGTATTAAGAGATAAGCTCGCTGCCGGGAAGCTAAAGCTTGTCTCCAAGCAAGTTAAGAAAAGCCAGGTTTGGAAACATTTTCTGGAAGTGGTTGACGTGCACACCCTATCACCAGTAGGACATGTGCAGTGCAAGAGCTGCAAAGCTTTCTTCGCATATGATGGTGGGAAGACAGGAACGTCGCACCTGAACCGCCACAAGTGCAAGGCTGCAGATGACACCACTGCCATTACTTCGTTCTTCACCGAGACCAAACCCCAGGTTTCATCTACCGTAAAGGGGAATCTAACGACTGCTTGCGTCAAGTGGTGCGCAAAAGATATGCGGCCATTTGACGTTGTTTGCGACGACGGTTTCCTAAAGGTTCCCGACGAACTGATTGCTATCGGTGCCAAGTACGGGAGCATATCCGCGAGGACCGTGATTCCGCATCCTACGACGGTGTCTCGCAGGGTGTCCGAAGTTGTGAACGAGCTCCGAGAAGCGGTGATGCCTGAGATCCACTCAGCGATGAAGGAAGGTCGCTGCTCGATGACCCTTGACATGTGGACCGACGACTACAAGAAAGTCGCCTATATCACTGCAACGGCGCATTACGTGAGTGTGAAATGGGAACTGAGGAGCCTTGTTCTGTTCACTAGTGATTTTCCCCCCGAGAGAAAAACGGGAGAGAACATCCGATAAGAGGTTGTACGAAGGAGCGCGAAGTTGAGGATCGATGAAGGCATGTTAAGCAATGTGGTGTTCGTGACAGACCAGGGTGCCAACATGATTAGCGCGCTGCTGTCCGTATGCCAGAATGAGCTGCTGTGCTCACGTCTTGAACACCGTTCTTCGGAACGCGTTTGATGACGGGTACCTCGCTGAGGAACTGCCTGACCTTTTGGAACAACTGAAAAAAGTGAAGGCTGTCGTGACTCTTTTAAAACAGAGCGGACTGACGAGCCAGCTACCACACGGTGTGTGCCAGGAGATATGCACGCGGTGGAATTCGAAACTCGCCATGATCAAGTCCGTGCTAACTCAGTACGATGCGATAGAGAACCTCCTGAATTCAAGGGGTAATCTACTCTTGGAAGACGTCAATAAGGCCTTGTTGACGGAGGTCGTCGAATTCTTGGAGCCCTTCAAGGAGGCCAGCGATAAGCTTGAGCAGGACAAAGTCGTAACGCTGCCCCTTGTATTGATGTACTACACCAAACTGAAGAAGCACCTTACTGCTGCTTCGACAGACTCACCAGAAGTGTGCAAGCTCAAGTCGAGGACGTTAGAATTTCTTCAAACAAAAATGCAAATAGGAGAACTTCACAAAATCGCAACGTTCTTGTGGCCGCCTTTCCGCCATCTCCGCGTGCTTGAGGAGCAGGAGAGGAAAACTGTTCACGACAGAGTACGCGAATTGTTAATTGATGTACATCTGCGTTTTCCACAAAGACAAACGAGCACTGACCAGCCGGATAATGGACCCCCAGCGAAGCGTACGTTCCTTGACGAATTTAAGGAGTGGCACGATGCTGTGGAAACTCAGCCAGCCGACAGTGAGCTTGACAGTTACCTTCGGGACAGTGACTCGTGTGAGGACATTGAGAAACTGCTTGAATGGTGGGAAGGCCAGTGTAGTAAATACCGTGGGCTTTCATTTCTTGCAAGAAAAGTACTTTGCATCCCATCGACGAGCGCCAGTAGCGAACGCAATTTTAGTGCAGCTGGGTACGTACTCCAAGAGAGGAGGACCTGCTTGAAGCCGGAGAGCCTGGACAACCTGCTGTTTTTGCACAAGAACATGTAAATTTCTTCCTTTTGCTGGCCTTTTCAGGCTTATATTGCTGTGGCATCGTTTTTGGGTGCGGTCTTTTTTGTGTCCACCGGGCGTTATTTTAAGCGTATTTTCTATATTTATTTGATAAAAAAGGAGAAACCTTTATCTGTAATAGCATCAAGTGTGGTGTGTGACAGGTTGATTATATAATTATATTGTACGGGGTGATTACGTTTCCGTGTCAACGTTAGAATATGAACGATTTATATTTCATCTGCTTTTGCTGGCTGTTCACCATATATAACGTTAAGCTTTTTTATCTTGCTGGAACGAATTATTATTCAAGAGCCTCTTTTAAAAAATGTGTAAGTAATGTTTCCAACGCGAGTGTAGAAAAGAGCATTAACGAAAATATGCCGGGTTTGCTTCTCTCCGCTTTTCCATTTTAGTTGTACACTCCTTTTAAATAAATTTTGTTACCATGTTTTATTGTCACTATACTTTTATTGTAATGACTTTTCATGTACCAAATCTCATTTATATTCCTTGGTATTACATACCAAAACCACAATAAAATTACGAGATACGCCAATGTGGGGACTGGATTAATTTCGACCACCTGGAGTTATTTAACGTGCACCTAAATAACACGGGTGTTCTTACATTTCGCCCATATCGAAATGCGGCCGCCGTGGCCGCGGAATACCACCCACGTCCTAGGGCTTAACAGCGCAACAGCTTAACCGCTGAGCTACCACCGAGGGTAAAGCAACATTTCGATGCATGTACACACCTAATTTTCCGTGTGATCGCCCGCTACAAAGCGCAAGGCATCAATAATAATCACCATCAACAAATAGCCTCAAGCGGGCCCGGGCCGGGCCTGTTCATGAACACGCGCGCCTTGGCTAAGTTAGTACGAACGCCCGGGCCGGGCTGGGTCCGGGCTTGGAGCCATGGGCCCGGGCCGGGCCCGGGCTGGCCTCGGTCATGTACGCCCGGGCCGGGCCGGGCCCGGGCTTGGTACCACGGGCCTGGGCTGGCTCGGGCTTCATAAAGCGGGCCCGGGCCGGGCTCGGGCCGAAAAATCCGGCCCGTGCAGTGCTCTAGTCACTTATTCGTTGGCTGCACATGTTCATCATCATATCGGCTTCTTCGTCTTCATCGCTTGTGGGGACTCATCTTGAGACTGATCTGTGCCTTGAGTGTGATCCGTCCGCCGCGTCTTCGCGGCGTATTAAAGGTCGCGTTAACGCTACGTCGCAATAGTTTATAGCTGCATTTCACGTGAAGCTTTCTTGATGGGTGCATTGTAAGCCGCGCATGGTTCTTTTGAAGTGCATCTGCAGTAAAGTGTATATTTGGAAGTTGCAGGCAAGCTGACTTGCTTCGACGGCCACTAAGCATGACAGTGAAAGTGCCTTCCTTGAAGCTCAGTTTAAGCTCACCGTAAGCCAAGATACCGAAAATAGTTATTACTTGCGTTACAGAGGCTTGAATGTGGGCCAAACTAGTAGTGTTTGTAGATAGCATAACACTGAAAATGCATGGATTCCAAATAACGGCGCGACTAGCGGAGAGGAGCGTCTGTAGCAACGGCGCAGCGACGTCACGCCCCACGTGACTGCGCGCGCTCCGCCCTCCGCTCCGTGGCTGCGCGCGCCCCGCGCCGGCTCCGCACCGCTCTCCACGCCGTGACGTCACGGCGCGTTGTGCAGCTGGCGCCTCCGCGCCGTGGCTGCGCGCGCCGCGCCGGCTCCTCGCACCCTCTCCGCGCTTTGACGTCACGGCGCCATGCAGCTGGTGTGCCTCTCCCCCCGTTAGGTTTGCACTCACCCTCGGCCGCCGCCTCTCCCCTCGCGCTGACAGCTCCCTCCTCGCCCGGTAACAGCCCCTCGTGTGCGTACTCTCCCCACCGCTCACCCCCTCTCCAACCGCCTGGCGTGTTTCGCTCCGCCGTCACGTGTCGTGTGTGTGGCGCCGGCGCGTCAGTCGTGCTCTCTCGCTGCCGTCTCCTTCGCTCGGCTCTGCAGTTTAGTCGCGCGCGCTCCCTCATAGCATCACCCCGTGCTTCGCACTTCCTCATACTCCCCTTCGGGGAAATGCAGGTTTTTTTGGACATTGGAAGCTGGGTGCAGAAATCAGTACCAGTTGTGTGAGATCGGATGATGTTCTCAAATTCACACACCAGCCTTCTCTGCAGCACAGGAGGTCATTTTAGACTTGTGTGTCATTAGTAGAGCATTAGTAATATAATATGAAGCCAACAACGACAGCACAGGGGAAATTACATATATTTAATAATTGAACTAAAGAAATGATAAACTAATGGAAATTAAAGTGGTTGAAAAAACAACTGGCCGCAGGTGGGGAACCAGCCCATGTCTTCGCATTACGCGTGCGATGCTCTTACCAATTGAGCAACGGCAGCGCCTTTTTCCCATCGGCTTTAGGGGTACTTATGCATATCTACTGGAACTAAACCTGGGAGTGTTAGCCAGTGCCACACCTCACGGCCTTGAAAGTGGATGTGAAACATCCATTTTTTTTGTCGCAGGTGTCACATGTACGTGAGCTTTTTGGTTGAAGGTAACTGGTCAATAAACTCGCACATGCTACCTGAAGGTATCAATGCTGCCGGACTCGAAGTCTCAAAAAGATCACGTACACGTGACGCCTGCGACAAAAAAAAAAAAACGTCCCGCATCCGCCGTCAGTGTCGTGAGTTGTAGGGCTGGCTAACACTCCCATGTTTAGTTCTAGTAGATCAAAATAAATCGCCCAGAAAGTGGATGGGAAAACGAGCCGTGGTAGCTGAGTTGGTAAGAATATTGCATGCGTAATTCGAAGACGTGAGCTCGCGCCCCACCTGCAGTCTTCTCATTCACTTTCATTTCCATTAATTTATTATCATTTCTTTAATTATTTTATTAAGTACAAGTAATTTCCCCTATGCTGTCCTTGATGTCTTTGTTGGCTTCTTACGATATGACTAATAAAAATCCAGCCCGCGGTCCCCTTTCTCCTCAGTTCTGTTAATTCCTGCTTCACTAAACTGCACATTTCTGCCACCCATCCAGATTAATGGCAATTTGTAGGACGAGCACTTAAATATTTGCTGTAAACTTATTACCTGCAGATAAATTTTTTTCTCAGAGCTGTACTTTTGGGTGGCCCAAAATGGGTATCATGATGATTCAGGCTACTTAGTGATAGAAACCGACATATTGTTACTGTGGTGGCAAATACTTCTAGAAAGGGACGTTGAAGACAAATTGAAGTTCGCCTTTATTGGCAGAATACTGTGGTCTAATGGCGCAAAGGCTAAAATGGTGCTTTTATAAGGTAGAAAAGACCTAGAAACAAAGTACGTGTGTTGTCGTCACTGGCTTAATTGTTTTGTAAGCAGACTGCAGTGCATTTTCACATGAAGTTTATCGGCGTGGTTCATAGGGGCCGCTACGCCTCAAGTCACTTCAAGATCTTTGTCATGGAGTCCTTTTCAGTGTACGAATCACAAGTTAGACATAACGGCAAGGCAAATATTTAAATTTTCCTGTGCTTTTGCTGCCACCCAAACGACCACAAATTGGGAAAGTGCCACAAATGGATTTTTCCTGAGAACTACAATTTGCATCGAGTTGTTTTAGTTTCCTTTAGCACCCAGCAATGGTGTTCGGTGAAGTTTTCATCCAGGTAATAAAACACTAGGCTCGTTAAAACCTGATTCAAGTGATCATTTAGGAAACATTCATTATGGTTTAAAATTTGCTGTTTTTGTACTGAACACTAAAGATTACTGAAATATGGGCTTTAAGGGAATTTAACTTTGGGGTGAATGGGGAGGTAGCAATCTTGTAGTCTTTCGTTATTTCTTAGAAGGAAATACAGATATTTTCACTGTACAAAGTGTAACAACATTCTATCCTTGCTTCAGGACCATTGCAGGTGTCAATCCTGGCAGGGTAATGAAGATAGAGCGCACAAAGAAAAAACAACACTGCCTCTCTCCAAAAGTTGCTTCCCTCATCACATCGTTGCAAGACTTCAACTTTTAACTGTTCTGAATTTTCAAAACTTTTTCATTACACACAGTTGGGCAACTGACCGACTATATTTCTACTACATCGGGCTCTTCTGTGAGTGTTTCAATATTTACACCATTGTTATTTCTTTTCATGCACTGTGATAATGCAAATAGTCTGTTTAATGCCTTATGCCTTCTTGCTTTTATCTCACTGCTTCAAGCAGTATTAGTGTCAAGCAAGGCGCAATTTTCCGTACTTGTATTTTTGGCATTAGTTTCATGACCGTTTGTGTTGATTTTATTGTAATACTATTTTGATATCTATATTATATTCTCAAGATTGAACGTATAAGTACACTGAATTAATATTTTATGGTTACACTGTGAGAATACAAAAGCTTGTCACAAGCCTTATGTTTTGTTTGTATCTCGGTGCTTAATGCAGTACTAGTGTCAAGCAACGCGCAGTTTGCCCAAGATACCTTCCTTATGTATAAACTTGTCATTACAGTTTAGTGACTGGTTGGACTTATTTAGTAATACTACTTTGTCTACTGTAATAAATACATTTTTATGTTGCAGTTGTAAGGTTGAACGTACTAAGTAGAATGAACCAATATTTATGGTTACACTGCGAAAATACGAACGCTGTTTATTCATGCCTTGTGTTTTGTTGCTTGTATCTCACTGCTTAATGCAGTACTAGTGTCATGCAGAATTGATGCTTGTTAGGCGAGTTGGTGGTGCGTAAGTGCTAAAACAGAGTGAAGCAAGACGGGACAAGAAAGAGCACACAACATGAGCGCTGACTTTCAACTGTTTATTTCTTTCTGTTGTCATGTATAAATACGCACATGGACCACCAGCATGAAATTGAAAGCATAACCGATACAACTCAGCCTTTTGCTGATTGCCAACGATCTAAAAACATGACTTCTTTTCTGATAGTTCCAGCGATGCCACGCTCACACACCTGTTAACTGCACGTGTAATATTCATTGCCTCGATAAGCTCCCTAACCCGCTACTCCTTGTGACAGTCGGTAATCAGACTCTGTTCAAACAAAGGCACGCATGGCCTAGAACGGCACCGTCACCTAGATTGAGTGCTGCATTCACGGCAGTGCAGGCTACAATGGTTACAATGTTAATTACAGCAACCAGGGCCACCTCAGCCCACACTGGCATCAATGCGGAGCGCAATCTAGGTGACGGAGCCATTCAAGGCCATGTGTGCCTTTCTTTGAACAGTCATATCAACCGTCGCAAAGATGAGCGGGTTAGGAAGACCATTGAGCCAGTGAATTTTGGATGTGCAGGTAACAGGTATGAGCGTGTCATCGCTGGCACTATGAAAAAAAGGGCTGGGGTGTACTGGTGTGTGTTTTCGGCCACCCTGATTCTTTTCAGTTTCAAGTTGGCGGTCTACGTCTGTATTTAAATGGGGCAACACCAAGGAATAAACAGTTGAAAGTCATTGTCTTGTTTCGCTTTGTTTTAGCAATTACGGTCAAGCAAGGCACATTCTGCCGATATTCATAATTTTCCTTATGCATATAATTGCCATTACAGTTTCGTAACCGGTTGTATTCGTTGTATTACTATTTGGATTTTTATATTTAATGTAGTCACAATATTAGAAGTACCAAGTAGACTGAACCAATTGGTTGCTTTATGGTTACACTGTGATAATGCAAACAACCTGTTTCATGCCTTATGACTTGTTGCTCGTATCTCACTGCTTCATGCAGTACTAGTGTCAAGCAAGGCACAATTTGCCAATATGCCCAATTTTTCTAGTGCATATACTTGCCGTTGCAGTTTAGCGACCGGTTGTATACTCATTGTATTGAAGTACTATTTTTATAAGTATTTTATTTTGCAAGATTTATTCACTCTACTTAGTACGTCCATTTTTTTCGTTATACTGTAAGAATGCAAAAAGCCTTGGACATGCCGTATGTTCTGTCGCTTGTATCAGACTGGCTGCTTCATCCTGTACTTGTGTCAAGCAAGGTGTAGTATGTCCAAGACACTCTCTTTATGTGTATACTTGCCATCACACTTTAGTGACTGGTTTTCTTCATTGTACAGGTATTACTACGTTCTGTGTTGCAATCGTTGTATTTTAATACTATTTTAAAATTGATCATATGTGATCCCGCATACTTGCCATTAATGCATATTGCGTGTGTTCTTGCTGTATACTTCATTTAGCAGCTGTGCTACATAGGCAGTGCAGGGAGGGCAATTTTATTGTCATTTCACTTGGGTCACCGGTCTACCATTTACTTTAATTACATGATGCTGGAAAGCATAGTTGAAAACTAGTCATAATGACATTGTTTAATATTGCACATGCATTTACCAACGTTTTTGAATACTAACTTGTTTCTAGTCGCATAAAAGTAATGAAATATTTCATTGTGTTTATTTATTTATTATAAATACTTTCAAGGCCCGAAGGCACTACAGAAAGGAGTGGTATGATTACAAACGTATGCAGTTAAATAACAGATAATGAGTTACAAAGCATTTTCCAAGGCGATCTTGAAACGTTCTGCATCTGCAATGGCAGCAATGGAGGAGGGAAGGTGGTTCCATTCAGTGCTTGTTCTTGGGACGAAAGAATCATGATATAAGTTAGTGCGACACAATGGTAGGCTTACTTTGAAAAGGTGATCGGTTCTAGCTGAAACGTAGCAAGGCGGTGAAAATAGAGCGAGTTTCAACACTTGACTGTAATCGTATATTTTATGAAAAAGATTCAGACGGGAGCATTTGTGACGGAGGGAAAGGTCCGGTAAATTTAATGTTCTTTTCATGGACGTGACGCTTGAATGACGGGAGTAGTTTGACAGGATGAAACGCGCGGCGCGATTCTGAACTGCTTCAAGGGTAATTATGAGGGATGTTTGACTAGGGTCCCATATGGCGCATGCGTACTCTAATTTTGAGCGGACGAGGGTTTTATAAAGCATTAACTTAACGGTAGATGGGACAGTGGAAAAATTACGACGCAAATAACCAAGCATGCGGTACGCATTGCTAGTCACATATTCAATATGAATATCCCAGGACAGATTAGACGTGATATTAACGCCGAGATATTTATAACAGTCAGTGGGGGGTAAAGAAACATTGTTAAGGAAGTAGGTAGGCATGCTTTGAGTAGAAGAACGCCTAGATATGCGCATGCTTTTACATTTAGTTGGGTTGAGTGTCATGAGCCAATTAGTGCACCAAACGAAGACACTGTCGAGGTCACATTGAAGTTCAAGCGAATCTGTATTGTTAGTGATCTTTTGGTAGATTACACAGTCATCTGCGAATAGCCGGATAGTTGAAGTTGAAACGCAGGAAGAAAGGTCGTCGATGTAGATTAAAAAGAGCAAAGGACCGAGAACGGACCCTTGCGGGACGCCAGATGTTACTGCAGTGGGGACAGAAGAGACGTTATTAGTTGTCACGTACTGGGTGCGGTTAGACAGAAATTGTTTTATCCATGTTAAGACATTGGGATCTATATTAAGCTGACTAAGTTTGAAGATGAGCAGGGCATGCGAAACCGAATCAAAAGCCTTCGCGAAATCAATGAATATACAATCTGTTTCAAATCCCAGGTCTGCATTAATGAACAGGTCCTTAGTAAAAGATAGCAGTTGCGTTTCGCACGAAAATGTTTTTCGGAACCCGTGTTGGGAATTACTGAAAAAACTATTGGACTCAAGAAAATCTATAAGGTGCGAGTATATTATGTGCTCTAATATTTTGACAGGAATGCACGTTAACGGGATGGGACGGTAATTGTCAGGAGAATGTACATCACCTGACTTATGCACGGCAACCACCTTCCCTACCTTCCAGTCCGAGGGCAGCACCTGCATTTGTAATGACTGTTGAAAAAGTTTCGATAGAATCAGTGATGAATATATTTTCGTACACTTCAGCATTTCGATGAAATGAAATCAGGACCTGCAGATGACCAAACCTTTAAGTTATCAATCAGTCTCTCAACACCAACAGCATTGATCGCGATAGGGTCCATTGGTAGGAAAGAAAAGCTTGGGAATTGTGGAAGTACAGTGGGGACAGCTTTCTGAAAATGTGTAGCAAATTTAGAGTTTAGCACTGCGCAGCGCTTGTCTGAAGCTACTGGCGTGCCTGACTGAACTAACTGAAGAAGCGTATGTTTCGTGCCATTAATTATGCTCCAAAACTTGCGAGGATTAGAAGACAATAACGAGGGAAGTGTTGTTTCAAAAAAATGTCTTTTTGGTATTTAATACTGCAGTACAGTACTCTCGATTTACGTTGATGTAAGGCGTCCAACGATCAGTCTTGTGCGACAGTTTTGCGCGCCTGAATACCCGCTTCTTTTTGTTGCGCAATCTTTTTAAGGAATTATTGAACCATGGTGAACGGGAATTCGATGGCACTTTTGTTTTTGGCACAAACTGGTCAACCAGGGACAACAATTTGGTTTTGTAGAGCAACCAGTTGTTTTCAATTGATCGCTGCTCGAAGCCAGAGAAGTAATAGTCCACAAAGACCTGTAATTCCCGGTTTATAGCATCGATGTCTACTTTACTGTAATCCTGGATAACCTTAATCTGTTTCTTAGTGGAAACCTGTGCTCGCAAAGTGAAGTGGATTATAGAATGGTCGCTGATTCCCGGTAAATACGTTAGAGGAGAAGCTAAATCGGGTGCTGTGGTGATTATTAGGTCTAAAATGTTCTCAGGAGTGCGAGTCGTGCGTGTGGGATTGAGAACAAGCTGGGTGAAGTTGAAATCTTGACATAGATCTAAAAATTCTCTGCATTCTGCTGAATTCTGCCTAAGACAAGCCGAGGCATTTTTCCACATAATGTCTGGAAAATTCGATTAAACGTGGCAGCAGTTGTAATTTTTTGTATATGTATTTATGTCAGTCATTAAAGGTGGTGTGAAAGAAATAAAGTCTCTGAAATTGCAGAAAATAGAGCTTCGCAGAAAATTTCATTATGAAAAGAAATAGCTGTGAAAGAATGGAATATTTGGTGACGGAAAAGGGACCTTCACAGAATTGTGCTGTTAGTTGCCGACTGAAAAAAAGAACAGTGAAATAACAGAAAAACAAAAAGGAAACTGAATTTCACAGACATTTTCTATAAGTTGCAAGCAGAAAAATCTGTGAAATGACAAAGGTAAAAAAACAAAACATGGCATAACGGAAGCTTTTTGTCAAATTCACAGGAATTCTGCTAGTTGCAAACAGAAAAAAGCTGTGAATTGAGAGAAAAAAAGTAAAAACAGAAAACATAGTGTAACAGAAACTTTCTGTCAATTTCACAGAAATTCTCTGTTACTTGCAAACAGAAAGAACCTGTGAATTGACAGAAAGAATAAAAACAGAAAACATACCGAAACTGACATGTTCTGGCAGGCCAGCTGCCAGAAAATGTGTTTTTTTTTCAATAAATTTTTTTTACAGTGCTCATAGTCGATGCACATATGTTGTCAAATTGTTTGTATATATTGAGATACATTTTTTGTTCAACCTTTGCTGGTAATCGCAATAATTAAAAAAATTCTTAGATTCCATTTCAATGATGTTTATTCATGTATACTGTATGTAGAGCGTGTTGAGAACACATGTATAAACAAATACCAGTGCTTCAACTCCTGCGCCAGATTGCGCCACACGAGATTCCCTGCGCCATCCCGAAAAAATGTATGATTTTTCCCGAAGTGCGCCAAAATTAGTGACTGCGCATTACATGTGTGGCCGCAGTGGCCCGCAGACGTGCATACCGCGCATGACTAAAGCGGCTTCATAAATCGAACGTGAGGTTATCTATACGTCAGCGACTGATAATTCGGGCGCGATAGGGACCGCTTAAAAGTCGAAATAATTGGTAGTCGGAAATATCCAAATGCGCCAGAAAAGAACTGAATTTATTCCGCCAGTGACCAAAAAAGTACCTTTTTCTCTGTTGACCACTTTCGGGGATACATTCACTTTTGCGGGATTTCGCCTGACTGGCGTCAGTGTCGGCATAGTGATAGCGTGTCAGGAACGCTATCATCCGCCAACGTGTCCAGTGCTAGTCACGCGAAATGTCGCGAAAGTGAAAGTACGCCGGAAAGGGATCGTCTAAAAACAAACCCGAAGTTTGTCAACGCGGTCCTGCGCACACGTATGGTTGCCTACGATCTGGTCAGTCCGTATCTCTACCATTGTTATGCTGTCGCCATCAATAGAAGAAAGTACAATTAATGCATGCACCGAATCTTCCACCTTTGGCAACAGGACCGAGAATTTGTACCGATGCCTGTTCTGCTGCCACTCCTTGCGGCGCTCCGCGTGCGTTATATATGTATATCAGCCAGCAGATAATGGTGGATAGTATTGAGCTGAATGCATCGCTACAAAACTGCCGCGCAGTAGTACACCGCGCTATCATAGCCGAATGATGGCGTTTTTTTAACAATCAGTGTTCTCGTCGGCGGAGACATCGAGGGTGTAGTCGGAGCCGCTTAAACAACTTAAGTCGCCACGACGGTGTCGCTAGTTAACACGTCAATGAATAAACGCTGGAAGCACCGAGCCAACCCGAATGAACTCCTGAATGGTTTGCCGGAGTTCGCTTGCCCGACGGTTTGGGCGCGGTCGGAGCTGTATTAACAAGGCTTCGCTAGTTTCGGTTTCCAGGTGTCGGCAACATGGCCAACCACCATGCTTCGTCGATGCAAGCGATGTATCAACGCCAAAATATTGCTATTTCTGCTCAACTCGGCAGTCAAATTAGCACGCAGTAGTGCAGGTGGAGTCCGAATTAAATAGAATGGCGTACCTTAAGGTGTGCGAAATTTCGGTCGAATTTATATTTGAAACTTATGGGCCAGTGATCCTGCCTCAAAGTAATCCGAATAATCGAGCTTGTTTGAATTGCTGGTGTCGAAATAGTTAGTCGACGCCAGTTGAACTATTCGATACCATTCGAACCAGTCGATACCATTGAACAGTACCTGGTGTCGTCTGAAGCAATGACTGAGCATTATGAGAGGCTCATCAAGGCTGACCTGGCTCAGAAAAGCATTGATGACATTGAGTCAGGCCAGGTGCTTCTGACTGATAAAAGAGCCTTGCTGAAAACATAAAGTGTCAGCTATCAATGAAAAAATCATGCGATGTGAACATATGAGCAGCTTCACTCAACTTGAAATAAACTAATTACAGCACACTGTGTGAACAGGTTTCGTGTCTTCATATAAATTGAAGGGAGAGAGCGAGAGTGAATAAACTTTAATCAAACGAGCACGCGAGCGTAGGGAAACTTATGTATTAGAGGCGGAGCAACATTGTTTTACAGCAAGCAAATACTTTCTGGAATACCGCTTGTCAATTTTAAGTGTTTGAATTAGCTTAGAACGTGTCCAGCAGTTGGCATTTATTAGCTCCAAAGTGCTCCGAAATCTGAATCTGCATTCTCCAAACTGCTCGAAAATTAAGATTTGCTGCTCCAAAAATTGCTCCAAATCTCAATTCATCAGTGGCACCACTGAAATACGCAAGTGATCCGATGTAGAGAAGAAGCAGGCGCTATGTACTTGATAAAGTATATATTGTTTCGTGTCAACCGCTGCAGACTGTGTGGTTGACCAGGGGGCCAAGACCTCGTCAGGCTTTCTTGCCTTTAGTCTTTACCTTCCGCAGGGGACTTTTCTATTCTTCTGGCAAATTAAACATGTATAATTTGATTAGATTTAAAGATAGAGCTACGAGCAATGTTTTACTACAAAAGTTGCACAACTTTGTCTGCCATTGTTTACAAGCTTATTCCTGGCATTTTTGAGTATGACAGCCTACAAACAAATATCATGAAACAATACACCAATAGCGCATGCCTTTTATGTTAAATCTTCTCAAACAAAATATTAAAAGTACGAAAAAACTAAATACTAAAAGTGTGAAACAAGAAATTGACAATCACTTAAGCATGTACACCAAAGACGGTGAAGGCGAAAGCGTGCGCAGCTCCAGAGACATTACTTAAATTACTTGATGTTCTCATTCGAATGCATTGTTACTTCTAATAATTTGTTTTAACGCGTAAGTATTTATATGGTTACCCAACGAGTAAACTATCCGTCCCTCCGGCCGTCCGTTGCCTAAGACGATCACTTTCAAGATAGAGCCCGCAGAAATGTTTTCGCCAGCTGTGGAAGAAGACGACGAACGCGCGAGCAGTAGCACAAGCGCGTCTCTTACTGAGTGGGTCGCTCGGCCTGACTTACAGCAATAACGAGTGGGAGGCGCTTCTGCACAGCACAAACCTTCAACACGAAATCCTGGCCGTCAAGCGCGCCCGCGACAGCACTCACTTACTCACTCACTCACGTGACTTGTGCAATCAGGCACGCACTAAGCAAACCTTTAATAATCCGGAACTGTGGAGGAGCCGTGGCTTCGGATCGGAACGTCATCAGCGCAGCTGGCGCCGCCACCGCCAGTAGTTAGCTTGCCTCATCAGTTCACGTTGCGCCGCCTTCCACAGCAGTTCATGTCACCGTCATTTGGTCGCCGCAGCGCTGTCGCATTTACCCTGATGGCGCCAAGACGACCACAGCCGCTGAACAGCGCGAGGATTACCAGCACTCAACACCACATCGTTACCACGAAATGCTTACGCATCATTCAGATAACTTCCTGAGGAGATTCTACGCAAATTTTCTTTCCCGATCGTACTGAAATATTACATAAGCTTCCATTAAACGCCTCTGTATTCCTTCCGATGCGGTTTCTTGTGCAAGAAATTTAATTTTATTGGCGCATGTGAGTAGCTTTATATTTGCACATCTGAAGCGCAGTATCCTGACTACGAATTTGAAGCCCGAAGTGGAAAGTGTCGTATGTGTTGCGCTGGTAATAGACGAGCACCAAGTTACAGTTAGACATGTCTGAAGCACGGAAGCCGGATAAAAAAATTTTTCTTTTTATAATTTTTTTTAACCAGCCGCCGTGCTTGGCTGTGTTTAGAGTATGTCCGGTGCTCCCCGAAAAAGTTCATCTAGGAGCATTTCTTTTGATTATAGTTACCTCCAGATAATCTGCTGCCGCCGATGTTCGTATAATATACGTAGTTCGATGTGAATTTTACATTGCTCCCTTTATTTCGCCTCATAATTATCCGACATTATATTTTAATTTTAAAAAATCTAATTTAACCTCATTCTAACGACACTTTCCATTGTTCGAAGTGTAACTGGAGCGCGTTCCTTTCGCATAAAAGGAACTTGTAACAGGAACGCGTTTCAAGATGGGGAAGCAACGAGGAACGAGCCTTCGTTCCTGTTTTAGAGGAGCGTGTGCAACACTGGCGTCGCGTAAAAGAGAGGAGCAAGCGCGACGCAAGCAAGGAAAGAACGCTCAGCGCGACTTAGCGCCCGTACGAACGAATAATTGATGATTTAGTTTCCCATGAAAATGCGGGATTCCCAGAACACAGAACCCCACACGGTGGGGTTCTGGGTAAAATGTTGCGCTCAAGCAACTTAACCTGCCAAAAAACCGACTAAAGCCAACAGAAGACAGCGGCAACTCACATTTGAGTACACAGGTGGGTAGGCGTCAAATGAGAAAAATGTAAGTTTACAAACAAAAAGTAAAACATTTCAGTAATTAGAAAAACAAGTAGTATGTGTTTACAAGACAATAATAAATTTTCCATACAACAGTAGCGGAGAAAATAGGAATGGTCAGCAAATATTCCAGACTCAAATATAAGACATGTACATAATGCCAATCATTATAGATTACTAAATTAGCGTTGTATGACGTTTTTGACTCATGTATATGGAATGGCTACAAAGAGATTATATGTGGTAGTGTTAATATCAGTGAGACATAATAGTTACGATGCGATATATGATATTTAAAGCAAACTAAAATCCAGTGGCAGGTAGCCAGTGGTCCCAGTGCACATACCGAGTGCACATACCCAGTAGCCCCTGTGGCACATTATGTTGGAGTGCACTACACCGCGATCGGCCCAATAAAACGGTTGCACCTTGCAAGGCCGCAAAATAGTGGCTGCACACGCAGAATACGCAGAAAAGAAGTGCTCCATGTGGTCAATTACTGATGAAAAGGCGCATAAACACAATATAGTCGTGGTTGGTGCATAAGACTTCATTTCGAACCGATGAATTCTCAGTTGTACGCACTTCTTTTTAAGTTTTCACTACTGTCACAGCTGTTATTAACTCTAGCATAAGCGAATACTTGCTGTTTTGATAGTCTATACTTTGTAGTCTTCAATGTTTTAAGGACGTGTTTAAACCATGCATGAACCTACCGTAACATTTGCACTGCCCAAGTAACAACTACATGAAAAATGGCAGTGGATAAAATGCAAAAAGAAAAGTGCCCTCAGAGCGTTGTCAGAATAACCAAAATTGGTCTGTCTATTGATAGCGGGACTGATTTCTAAGCATCGCGCCAGCTACTTTCTGCAAGTATATTTTCCACGCTCCCTTTCCAACGTCGTGCCGGTGCTTCGAAACGAGTGAGTTTCATAAGTGGATATGGGCTCCGTTCATATGACTTGTTCCATGTGCAGAGCACGTGCCCCACTCTCGGCTTGTCCAACGGCAGCTGCGCCGCACCGCCATTGTGTTCCTCGCAGCCTGAAAAATGAATGTGTGGCCTTGCCTACTTCGCAAGTGTCTGATGGCATCGCTTTCCGCAGTTATATTCAGTGAGCTGTCCTATCGGCTTAATATATCCCATCTGTTGTTCAGCAGCCAGGATATGACGCCGCACGGAGCACCTTATCGCTGCAATTTGTTCTTCCCTCTGTAAGGGAGACTACCAATTATATTGTCCATCAGAAAATATATTTATCGCTGATTTGCAAGAGATTTTCTCCGGATGCATCCAATGCCAATTGTTTGTTTCTTATTTTTACAGATAAAGCTCCACGTACTAATGGTTAATGGAGATATGCCGGATGATTTCCATGATTTACTTTTTGTGGAGGCAGATTTTTCTTGTGCGAAGAGTTAAGTGCTTGAATACGACGATTTTTCGGCAATACACCATAGCGGGTCTATGGAGCGCCTTTTTTATGGCGACGATAGAAAGAAGGCAAATGATGTTGTTTCCGTACAAGAAGACAATCTGCGATGTGTCTGGTGGAAGTTGCGGAATGCGATGGAGAATTTCACTGTTGTTCACGGGTAGTGCGTGGCTCTGCTTCAGATTTTCAAACGCATAGATAGTCTCGAGACCTGTGCAGCATTTGTTCCCTCTACAAATGCGTCCTTAGAAGATGTATGGACCGGGGCTTTGCACCGCTTGTTTAAAGCAGCGTCGGCTGCTCCATGAAGCCGCATTAGAAGAGAAAGTTTGAACTACTAGTTTTGAAGTATATCCTGCGATGACAGTATTGCGGGAGGGTACTGCTGGAGGCTAGGGCAAGAGCAATTTACGGGGTTTCAAGATCACCAATTTTTTGTTGTATTTCCTAACAGATCAAGTAAACTTAGGCGCTCTATTGCGTTGACGCATTAGCGCACATAAAGAACGCCAGTAGCGCTGTTGACTAGTCTTTCGACGGTGTCGTGACGCAAAACAGCTTACTAGAATGACCTGCTGTGGCATGCAATCAGTTATCGCGTACTTAAGTCGCAAGCGACGATCGTACTCCCATGAAATTGGAAGGTCAAGAGACGCGTATAGAAAGTGAACGTGTTTGCTTAAAAAAGCTGAGCGATGCGGGATAAGCAGCATTTCCGGCGTTCTGCATGCGCCTTGTTTCGGAATGAACGGGTAAAAAAAGTAAATATTTCTCGAGAGAAAGCTTATCAAAGGACACTTTTGAAAGCTCGAAAAATGTTTTAGCCTCCCACTGCGGCCTCCTTCAATAGTGACATAGACACATGGGCAATAAAATCAGTTACTAAGTGGGTAATTAACCAACCTTGAATACTTAATAAACCGGCTCGGATGGCTGCACCGTCACCGATTATCTGCTGAAGTGAGCTTAGGTGTATTGCAGAAACAGTCGTCGTATTCTAGCACTTAACTCTTTCCGCAAGAAAAATTAGTCTCCACAAAAAATTAAGTCAAGAAATTCGTCCGGCATATATCCATTAACGAGTTGCCATTACGACACAAAGAAGGCAAATGGTGTGGTTTCCGTACAAGAAGACAATCTGCGAAGTGTCTGCAACGCTTGTTTCAAGCAGCGTCGGCTGCTCCATGGAGCGGCATTTGAAGAGAAAGTTTGACCTACTAATTTTCAAGTATATCCTGCGATGACAGTATTGCATGTTCTGTTCATATTTGTACTCTCCATATTTGAGATTTCATGCAACTTCTTGAATGTTTCACCAATGAATCCTATGTGTTCAACAATTTGAAGCAGTGGCACGCCCAACCCGTCGGCAGCACGAAAATTCTCCATCCCATTCCGCAACATCCACCAGACTCATCGCAGGTTGTCTTCTTGACGGAAACCACATCATTTGCCTTTTGTGCGCCGTAGACATAACGGGCTTATGGATGGCCTTTCTGAGAAAAAAATGAACTCTTCATTTTTGCGATTTCATGCGACTTCTTGATGTTTTGACCAATAAATCCACGTTTGCAGCTATGTACGCTTTGTGGCTTCAACTTTAAGTGCTTTAAAAATGGGAAAGACGATGAGCCTCCGACAGGGAGCGACAAGAGCAGGAGTGAACGCTTCTACTTCATCCGGTGTAGTATAAAGACATGTTAACGGGCGACTGTTAACCATCGCTTAGAGTTCCGTTAGAATCCTAATTATCTGCTCGTAACTGTTAAACCACGCGAATACATGTTTTCTTAGGCTGTCCTTGACTGATCAAAGCAGGCATTTTCAGAATCCGCCCCACCAAAAAGAGCGTTCTGCTGGTAACTTCTATGAGAGCAAGGTCTGTTATTGGGCTAGTTGGCAATCCATTGTGAAAAGCAGCGTAACCGCATATTCTCACGACGGACAGAAAAACCGGACACAACCGCAAACTTCCAACGGATATTTTTTAAGACGACAAATGTGGCGATGTGGTTCTTGCATTTAAAGCTATTGTTTTCAGCTGAGCATCTGTGCTGTAGGTATGATCTGCACGCGAAATAACCCCTCAAGCTGGTAGGATGAGTCCATGGCAAGCATGTTAAACTAACTAGTAATATTTTTGTCCCCGGATGATGCATAGAAAGACGGGAAGCGTCAACGGCGTTTTCGTTGCACAGCCAGTGGCACAAAAAAAGGAAGTGGTCATTTCCAACCCTTATCGCGTGTTGCACATGCTGAAGATATGACAGCGCGTGGCAATTTTCGCTCTTTTTTCTGCGCAGCACAAACACTCGCAGTTATGCGCCAGGACCTGTGCCGTGAAAGCTGAAAAGTTCACTGTGCGAACGGAAACATAAATACATTAAGGCAGAGCCCATCTCACGATGACTGTCGACACTAATGCGATTTGTATTCAAGCAACTTTAATTAAAATATGTACGTAGTCTGAGATTTTTACGTTGCTTTGGCTATATGGGACATAAATAGCCTTCGAGCTAGGCCCGATTTGCAATCGGTCGGTCAGCACCATGACGGCATGACTGCAGTATGACGGCGAAGCAGTGATGGTGATGGAATGACAACACAATGTCGCTTGGAACGATCACGGCGGTATGACGAGGACTACAAGTCGACATTGGGATGACGACTCTGAAGTAATTGCGGTTCTATAACACAACGATGTGCGAAGACCATGTGAGAACAGTCGGATGACGACTTGTGCATGGCGACGATGATGGTATGACGAGAATCGGATGACAAAGCTCAAATTACAATGCTACTAACGACCACGACAGAGTCACGGGGACGGTACGACAACGAGTACATAAGGACGGTTGTGTCATCGTCATCATGATTATCAGCCTATCTTTGTGTCCACTGAAGGACGAAAGCCTCTCTCTGGGATCTCATTGCCTCTAAATTGCGCTGGCTGATTCCAACTTACACCAGCAAATTTCCTAATTTGATCACCCCAGCTAGTTTTCTGCCATCCTCTAGATGGCGCTTCCCTTGGCGCTCTCTCTGTAACTCTAATGGTTCACCGGTTATCTACCCTACTCAATACATGACCTGCGCAGCTCTGCTTTTTTTCGCTTAATGTTAAATAGAATATCAGCTATCCCCGTTTGCTCTCTGATCCACACCGCTCTCTGCGTGTCTGTTAAAGTTACGCCTAAGACATTTCCATTCATTGCTCTTTGTGCGGTCCTTTACTTGTTCAGGGGCTTCTTTGTTAACCTCGCAGTTTCAGCCCCATATGTTAGCAACGGAAGAGTGCAATTAATGCACACCTTTTTTTTTAAGGATAGTGGTGAGCTTCCAGTCAGGATTTGGGAATGCCTTCCGTATGTACTCCAACCCATTTGTAGTCTTCTGTAGGTTTTCTTCTCATGATCAGGGTCCCCTGTCAGTAATTGACCTACATAAACGTGCTCCTGCACCGACTCTAGAGGCTGACTGGTGATCGTGAATTCTCGTTACCTTGCCAAACTGTTGAACAGCGTATTTGTCTTTTGCATATTAATGTTCAACCCTACTCTTGCACTTTCTTGGTTAAGGTACTCAGTAATTTGTAATTCGTCCCTAGTCTTGATGACCAGTACAATGTCATCTGCAAACCAAGCGTTGCTCAGATATTCACCACTGATCCTCACTCCTACGCGTTTCTAGTCAAATAGCTTGGATACTTCTAAGCATGCAGAGGCATTGAAGAAATTGCCTCTCCATGTCCGATGCCTTTCCTGATAACTTTCTGCTGTTCGTGTGCAGAAGGTAGCTCTCGATTCTTTGTAGATCTTTCCCAAGATTTTGTCACGTAGTAGCGACAGTGAAGAAAACAGTCGTAAAACTGTGTATGACAAAACTCGTTGTTTATTGGGCGAACGTGTGCCCACAAAAGCAAGCTACACTAAAAGCACAACGATAGCGGCGAACACAGTCGGCGATCGTCGAAAATCTGATCTGCGGCGAAACGCGTCGGCTTTTATACGTGAGTCCTCGAAGGTTACAGATTAATCCCTGGTGCCCGAAAGTCTTCCAGAAAGTTCTATACAATTCACATCGCTCATACAATCACAGAACATGAGCGTCGGTGACCACAGACGACGGATAGAAGCATCGATAACGTTCGAGAAGCTTCCGATGCAGGCACGACCTGCGCCGAGCGATAACGTTTAACATTTCTTAGCCGGTAGAAAGCGGCCACTGGTGAAAGATAAGCATGTATACGTGTCAATATGCACGTATGCTTCATGTACTCCCTGATTTGTGTAACACGACTTCAGCTTCGATCTCGGCTTCAGAAGGCAGCCACAATGACATCTTCTAACCTTCGTCAACAAGGACTTGAAATTTCACTTGGAAAGTGCGCAATGGTGGCATTTACCGGGGAGGTAATTTCTACTTACGGCATATCAAGTAATGGTCAACTTGTACCATACAGCAGAAGTCACAGGTTCTTGGGAATCGTAATTGACAGAGACCTGCCTTGGACTCCGAACGTGAATTGCGTGAAAAAGCGGCTGACTGCTATCTGTCACCTGTTCAAGTTCCTTGCAGGAAGAAGTTACGGAATATCCATGCACGCTATGTTACAGCTTTACATAATGTTGTTCGTTGGATTCTCGCGGTACAGTCTGCCTGCAATACCCAACACCTGCAAGACTAACCTGCGTACGAGTCAGAGCATTCAAGCCCAAACCCCTACCACGCAGTGCGTCAACGGCTGAAACCATTGCCATGCATAGGATTGCCTAATCACGACGCCCATTACCGTTGAGACAATGCGTAAGCATCCGAGAGACTATGCGGGGGCCCCTTCCCACCACCTGACGAGCCCCTCTGCTCAAAGGCCCTGCATGACATTTACTGCTATTGTCAGTGCACATCGTACGTTGTTTACATCAGGGTACGCACCTGCAGCCAAGCCACTGTTTCCTCCGTGGTGTTTCAACCGTCCACACGTACTATCGGCCAAGAAAGTAAACGCAGTAAACGGACCACGGCACCGGCGGCCGGAGCGGCTGCCTGGCCACAGCGGGGCGCTGCTGTCTCGCTCCGCGCGCTTGGGTCGAGAGTACCGTGGGTGACGTTCAGCTTCTCCCTCACTCTCGCGCGGTGTCTTGTCACGCTTGATGAAATGCCTAGGGCGTCGTACGGTTGCTTTGCTTCTGGCGGTCGCGATGAAAGAGACCGTGCATAGCCGGTAATCAACACATCGCGCTGTCGCGCAGCAGCCGACGGCCGCAGGGATTGAAACCCCGGCCCTTTGAAATTACGAAGACCTGCGCTGTTTTTTTTTGTTCTTCTTGCCTATATTGACCTTATCTTTCATACTAGTGTCTGTCGCCTACGTCCCTTGCTGCTCGAGTTTAGGCGACATTGCTGAAGGCGCCGCAGCGCTCTTTCACGCCTGCGGAAAAAATGCACGTTCACGTTAGCGGCACGTCGGCTTGACGTGCACCGTTTGACGTTCTCAGACTGACATGCGCGGGCGGTTGTGCTCGCGCTCGTCAAGGTTTCCTTGCCGTGCAGAGAATAGATGCAACATCCATTTTTACGACGTTCTCCGGATGCCCCAAGCCGATGTGACCAATCAGCGACGCAGGAATGGTGGCCGTAGCTACGTCGGCTTGCCCCCGGATTGACTCCCGCGGCAACGGCGCCGTCCGCTTTTCGCTCCTTAGCTTTCTCCGTGCGCGCTCGTTACATCGGTAGGGAGATTCCAATAGGGAGATTACTGGAAACTGTACGTGATTACATGTTTCTCTAAGACCAGACGAGTCCAGAATACAAGGACACGGAATTTAAAACAAGTAGATGGGGACGTACTGACGACGAGAGATGTGCTCAAAATCTTGCCGTCCCACCTTCTTACAGCGAGGTTAGAGGGTGTCACGCGTTTAGCGCACCGGCGAAGCTTGCAGTGCACTTTGAACACCTCCCGCGCGGCCGACGTTCTACGGCGCCGGAGACCGTCGCGCCGTTAAGCCAAGCTTGCCGCTAGCGTGAACGGTCTTTATAGAGAATCTGCGCCCGCATCACAATCTCGGCGTCGCTGTCGAGATTCATTTTACAGGGTTATCTCCCGTAGTGGGTTTATTATATCAGCGACGCATCCACATATTGCTTTGACTACTACACGAAGTCTATTATGAAACCTTAGAAAAGTACCGTCAGGAAGGATGATTCAAAGTAGAATCAGAAATGTCGTCAATGATGAAAGTTTATTCCCGAAAACCGATACAAATGGCAGTCGAAGGCTTGAAAGAGTCTTCAGTGCAATGGCAGGCTGCCATCAACGCGCGATAACTTGGCCGACTCGAGCTGGCATCGAATTTATAGGCGCTGCAGCTAGTTCCGGGTTTCCGCGCAGCGATTCCTGCTCTTCCTTCACGAAGTGACACAGCTGATCCGCTGTTCTACCACATGGGCGGCAATCGGACACCCGTGTTCATTATTTCTTTTATATTCCTTGTACGCGTTTTTCAGTGTCGGCCGCTATCAAGATATGATTGTGCCGTGCCTTTAGAAACGTTTAAAAACGGGAATAGTCGCATTGGCTTGGTTACTTCGCAACAATGCCACCTCGGGTGCCGATCGAGGATAGAAGGCGCATCGTCAAGCTTTCCATGCAAGGATTCAGTCAGCGTGAAATATGCTGCCTTTTCGGCAGGAGTAGAACCTCTGTGAGCCGTATCATCCAAGCCTACAGGGATGAAGAGGGCAGAATGGGTGATGCTCAACGCAGTGGGCGGCCAAGGCTTACAACCTTGGAAGAGGACCAATGGATACTTGCTGCCGCTATTGTTGACCCCTTTTTGAATGCCAGAGAGATTCGCGACACACTGGACCTCAGCTGCAGCGTCGAAACCATCAGGGTCAGATTGCGCGAGGCAGGTGTTATGAACTGCGTTGCCGCTCAGAAGCCGCATCCAACAACAAGGCAGAAGGAAGAGTGGCTCAACTTCGCCCGAGCGTTCGAGCAATGGGCTGCAGAGGAGTGGCGGGAGGTCATATTCACGGATGAATCAACGTTGAGCACACGCTGGGACCAACAGCAGCGTGTGTGGCGTCCGTGCAACAGCAGGTATGACCGGTCATCCTTGCAGGTAATGGAACTTGTGGGTAATGTTCGCTTAACTCGTCAGTAATTAAACTTAAGGATTTTTTGCAACGCATCAAAGGCCTAAAGATGCAGTACAGTTTCGTTTCTCGCCTTACTGCATGACTTCAGATGGGAACATTATAGAATACGAAGTGTTTCTTTTGCGCGCGTATTTTATATCAGCGAGGTAAAGCTGCATTTGGGATAATTACATCTTTAATCATTATTTTCCTCCTGCAGCAAAGTGAGACAGATGCGCGTTAAGTTTTGGACCACACATATGTGATTGCTTTCTCATATGCCCAGGTATGCCCCCGCCAACATCCACAGCGTGCTCAGCAGCGGCCGCTGCTCGGTCAGTGTTTGGGGCGCCATCAGTCGAGACAGCATTGGCCCACTCGTGCGTATCGATGGCTCGTTCTCCGCGGTGAGGTACTGCGAAATCCTCCTCGAGCACCTAATTCCTTACGCCCTGGACGAGTCGTTCCAAGATGGCTGCTACTTGTTCCAGCACGACCGCAGCCCCGTGCACAAAGCTCGTGCCGTGGGCGCCGTTCTCGAGCGTTGCGCCGTGCGACAGCCGCAATGGCTGCCTAATGGGGCTGACCTTAACCCATCGAAAACATCTGGGGGATAATGAAGAAGAAGCTTTCCTCACGGTGCATGTGCGGTGGCACAGCAGATCAGCTGTGGCATGCTGTTAAGGAGGGGTGGGAAGCCCTGCGCGGAAACCCGGAAATAGTGACGGCGCTCTATGACTCCATGTCAAGGCGAGTAGACCAAGTTATCGCGGTCGACGGCTGCTTTTCGTCACACTGAGCAAACTTTCATGCCATCTGTCATGAGTAAAGGGTTTGATGCACATGCCAGACGACGGAATTCGATGATATGCGGTTGGAGTGGAAAAGCAATTGATGGTGTGTGCCAAGGCGACACGTCGACACACACGATTGGCAGATAGGGCTCCTAGCACATGAAGCCAGCCTACTGCTAGGTGACTACCACAGTCGTATGTCTTAATGCAGTCCCGGACGTCTTCTTTACAGTTGGTGCTGACGCTACTTCAATCCGGCGAATTTCACGGCGGTGCTGATACTGTGCGGAGATCTTGCGGCTCTTTAGGGGGAGGGGGGGGGGGTAGGGCTGTGTAGCGACTGCGACACGATCACCCTGGGCAAAAAGAAGTCGGGCGAGACCTCGAGCGGCGCGTCACCTAGGCTTACGCGAGGAGTGAAGAAACAGTGAAACGGTTTTTGGGGATTGTGCTCCAGTGCTGTAAGAAAGCCTCGCTGTCGCTCTACAGAGGCAGCGGAATTGTCCCACTCAAGGCCGACTACGGCTTCAGGATCTTCAATACAGCTATACGGACGTCACGAGACCGGAAGCGGACTTGTGGGTGTTTTACTTGGACATCGACTGCGATGCCAGCTTGGGCAGACTGTTTAACACGGACGGCTGCACCACAAAAAGAAGTGATAAGGTAGTGTGAGCGTTTAGGGATATTTGTTTAGAGAGCTATTGCATGGTTGTATATATTTGAGCCTTTTCTATGGGTAAACTATGTTCGGTGTGATAAAGTCATATTTGCCGTGCCACCACGCCTAACGTCTCCCTATGCATCTAAGCGCAAATACTCCCGAGATCCGCGTGACACCACCAAATGTCACTTGTATCTGCTTGCGTGGATTACCTTTCATGACTGACTACATTTCCCGACTCCTTCCTGGCGGTAGTTTTGTGAAGAAAACTTTATAATGGACTACGTATTGTAGCAGCCAATTAAAGCAGTCTTCAGAGTCATCGCTGATATAAATATTAAACCCACTGCGGGAAACAATGCCGGAAAAGCACCCTCGACAGAGGAGCCGAGCTTTGCTGCAGGCGCGGCTTCAAGTTATCGCACTGGCGTGAAAGAGCGCGTGTCAGCCGCCGCTGCGGCGCCTTGAGCGATGTCGCCTAAACTCCAGCAGCAAGGGACGTAGGCGACATACACTAGTATGAAAGAAAAGGTCAATATAGGCAAGAAAAAAAAACAGAGCAGGTCTTCGTTCTTTCACAGTGCCGGGGTTTCAATCCCTGCGGCCGTCGGCTGCTGCGCGGCAGCGCCATGTGTTGAATACCGGCTATGCACGGTCTCTTTCATCGCGACCGCCAGCAGCAAAGCAACGGTACGACGCACTAGGCATTTCATCAAGCGTGACAAGACACAGCGCGAGAGTGAGGGAGAAGCTTAACGCCACCCACGGCACTCTCGACCCAAGCGCGCGGAGCGAAACAGCAGCGCCCCGTTGTGGCCAGGCAGCCGCTCCGGCCACCGGTGCCGTGGTCCGTTTACTTTCTTGGCCGATAGTACATGGGGCAGACTGGCCGGTGCCTCAACATGCGCCTAGGAGAGAAAATTATATGGACCAGGGGTTGAGCGATAAAGCCAATTTTTTCCTCTGCCTGTGAAAGCAATGCGAAATTGAGGTTGGCAGTCCAAACTTGGCATTGCAAACTTTTCATTGCAAACAACCCTAAAAAAGTCTGATTGGTCCCCATGCAACAGATAGTTAAATGCATTGTTATCATGATTGCTCAAAATCTAAAGCTCCACGTGAGAAATTGAATACTGCCATATTACGCATAGCACATACAAACTATGGCGACCGGCAGATGTAATATTTTTTCACCCACTGAACAATAGAAGCCAGTAGATCATTCTCTTTTTCTTCCAAAAATTTGTTTGATATGCGTAGCGCGATGTCTATATAGGAGCCTTAGTTCATGGGTGTTCCGACTTGCTTACATATTTTAAAATTGGAATGTGTTGTCATTACAAGATGACATTAATGTGTGACTGGGCTGCTGTCTTTTGGAGACACTTTATTTTTGTCACTAGCAATGACATTCTAGTGTCGGTGCATTGGCCTAGTTCTAGTGTCACAAAATCTTGGGAAAGTGAAAATATTCTCAAAAGTGATTGCCTGAGAACTGTCCCTCTTCACGGAGATACTTCTGCTACTTTCTTGTTATAATTTTTTTCTGAAATACTTAAATGAAACAGCGTAGTGCTACAACTATAACATATAAATATTTATACCACATTTGTAGATATATCTATATTTGTGACATGTTTGCGCCTGCCTATACATTATGGCTAAATGTTCATTACACCTTTTTAAAATGATTTTCAATTGTATTTCGCAGGGTTCACCGTGGCAGAGTACTAGGCGGAACCAACGAGGTTAAAAGCTAGCCTTTCCTCGCTGCTTTACCAGGAAGTGAAGTAGTGGGCGATCATGTAAGAATGAACTTGCAACATGTGAGCAGTAGCCAAAGCTCCATACAGGTCATGCTGGTGGTAAAAACTGGAATACTGAGACAAACCACATTATTTACTTATTTAAGTATTAAATTATTTACATTTATTTGTTTATACCTCACTAAAGCCTTACATACATCCAGGAAGGAATTACGTAAAATGGGAAAGCATTATTACATCAAAGTAAACACGTTATTCAAAAAAGCATCATTTGCATAGCACAAGCGTGATGTAACATTTTTTATGCAGGTGACGTTTTATACAAATCCACGAAAATTCCAAGAAACTAAGCTAATAAGTTAACAACTCTTACTAAAAAAACAGTGATATCACAGTTCTGTTAGTTGCACCTAATCCATAACTAAAGCTGGCGAAATTGACGTATCATACACTGCTCTAAAATACAATCATTAATTTGTGAGAAGGACGTGCAAAATGCTTATAAACATTGGAACATTTCATGCAAGCTGTAAATTCATATATCAAATTCTTTGACTGAAGACATAGCTGATCCAGTCTGCAGAACTGTGATATGTTTTTATTGCAGAGTTTAGGATTATTAAATTTCGTGCTTTTACTTTTCTTTAAACCTGCCTATTTTCAATAATTTTTACTTTAGGCTCTGAATTGAAATGCTTCCAACAACAGCTAGACCTTAACTTTCTCAAATGCTACAAATTTAATTCAAAATAGCCCTGTGGTTGTCTCAAAACCAGTTAGGAATTTCACACGTATTTAAGGAGGGACATCGGAGTTGGTCCTTAGCTAAAGCTCGAGGCCAATTCCGATTTGCAGAACAGAATTGTGCTTGCTAGTTTTTTTTTGTGAGTTATAGTTCTAAACATGATAAGTTTTTTTTAGTTGTGCAATTCTTAACCATTCTTAATTAAAATTGATCGCCTAAATGTAAATAACAATTAAAAATGTTTTAAATAACAAACATCGAGTTCAGTCTTGTGGTTGCCGAGAAAAACGTTGTCACTATTCACATGCATAGGAGCTCCTGAGCTAAATCGTTTTCTTAGGTATTGTGCGCGTCAGTCATGTTTGTATTTCCCAGAATAATTTTGGAATATTGAGCCTAATCTCAAAATTTGCCTTATAACAACATTCAAGCCTATTAAGCTTTGTACAATGTATGATGCACTTCTCTAGGAGTACCACTGTTTGCTGCATTTTTACAAGGACTGCCAGTGTTCTTTTTACACTTCAACATAGGCCAGAATGCTGTGTTTTATAAGTTTAGTGTTGTTTTGTGGAGCTGACGCATAACATTTCAGTGCACATATATTTGTGCACATTGATATGAATCTACTTTCAGGCTTTAGTATCCAACCATTTAATGTGCGCTGCTGGAACAGCAGGTCTTTCTGCAGTTTTAATGCGAAGCTTTCTTCTCTTAGACAAGCCTGCTTTTCTCAGATGTCAACTCCAGTCGAGTCTGCCACAAATGTTTTCCTGTTTCGTATGTTAGCAGCACCAGCTTGATCCGTGAAGCACATTGGCAGCTACAGTTCGTGTTGCAAGTTCTAGGCTGAAGCATGTATGCAGACTGTTCTAAGTGTGTATGTAGTATGTATGATGCATTTATCTAGTCTGAAGTGCAATAAACGTTTAAAGATAACTTTGTGGTTGTAGTGCCAATTATTTTTGCCACTGCATTTACTGTAATCGTTTATGCCTGCAGTACAGTTCTCTAGAACCTCGGCAAAGTACAAGCGCATTACAAACATCGACATAGGTTTTATAGAGATTTGTCTTTTGGGTGTGTAAGTCAACTGCAGAGAAATGTTCTAGAGAAAATTTTCTTTAGGATATTTAAAAGAACTCTGTAGAAACGTTCTGCACAAATTTGTCTTCACAATCTTAAAAGGAACTCAATAGAAATGTTCTATAGAAATTTGTCTTTAGGATCTTAAAAGGAACTCCGTAGGAATGTTCTTTAGAATTGTGTCTTTAAGGTATTAAAAGGAACTCGGTAGGAATGTTCTATAGAATTGTCTTCAGAGTTCTTATAAGAATGCGGTGGCCAAATAACTGTTGGAACTCTATAGGAAAATTCTATAAGCAGTCAAAATAAACACAATCGAATTCTATCGAAGAAGTTCAAAAGACTTTCTGCAAAACATTAAAAATTTTTGTAAGGGGGAAGCTTGCGTCGTTGGCACGCTGTGCACGAGCGAATGTACTTTCGCACAAAATTATACATGCCACGCCAATAAAAGCGGGAGCGAAGCCTGGCGTAAGTCTTGAAGAGGCCGGCATGGGCGCATTGCGGGTCTGAATGGAGAGCGGAGCATACATTGGTGCGCAGATGGCGGGGAACGACGAACAGCCATTTGCGACCGTCGGAAGCGTAATTTCGACGATAGAGAACACCATCCCGCAACTCGAAATGAGAAGCGTGGCGGCGGATAGCGCATAAAGGGCGTGTTTTTGAAGTGTCAGAAATGCAATCCATAAGTGCCGCAATCCAGGGATCTTTGCGTTGCTCCACAGCCATGTTGACGGGCGCAGGCGACGAAAACTCTGATTCGATGGCTGTAATGCAAGTCATGTCACTTGGTGTAGGCGACCAAGAGAGGGCATCCGCGTCGGTGTGTTTACAGCCAGACCGGTAAATGACGCGTATGTCGAAGTCTTGTAACCGTAGAGCCCAGCGCGCAAGGCGGCCAGACGGATCATTTAAAGTCGATAACCAACATAGAGCATTTACATCTGTAACGACGTCGAAGGGGCGGCCGTACAGGTAGGGTCGGAATTTTCCAAGGGCCCAGATGATAGCCAGGCACTCCTTTTCGGTGACAGAGTAGTTGGATTCCGGTTTCGTTAGTGTTCGGCTGGCGTAGGCTACTACGTATTCATCATGCCCACTTTTTCCCTGTGCAAGCATGGCACCAAGTCCTACGCCGCTGGCGTCGGTGTGGACTTCCGTGGGGGCCGTGGGGTCGAAGTGGCGCAGTACGGCAGGCGAAGTGAGCAAACGCCGCATAGTTTCAAAAGCATCGTCGCAAGCTGTGGTCCAAGTAGAAAGTCGTGTGTCGCCGCGAAGCAGCTGAATCAAGGGAGCAATGACGGAAGCGAAATTCCGGATAAAACGACGAAAGTAGGAGCAGAGCCCGATAAAGCTCCGAAGTTCTTTCAGGGACCTGGGTTTCGGAAACTCGGCGACGGAGCGAAGTTTCGAAGGATCAGGGAGTATGCCATCTTTCGATACGACGTGTCCGAGTATAGCAAACTGCTTGGCTCCAAAGCGACATTTCTTCAAGTTGAGTTGGAGGCCTGCCTCGGTGATGCACTGCAGGACTTGTTCGAGACGGTACAGATGTGTGGGAAAATCTGGAGAAAAGACGACGACACATCATCAAGGTAATATAGGCCTGTCTTCCAACTGATTCCACGAAGCAGATTGTCCATCATTCGTTCGAATGTAGCAGGGGCATTGCAAAGCCCAAACGGCATAACGTTAAATTCATATAGGCCATCTGGGGTCACGAAGGCTGTCTTCGGGCGATCGGCAGGATCCATAGGCACTTGCCAATAGCCTGAGCGTAAATCGAGCGAAGAAAAATACTCCGCGCCGTGCAAACAATCCAGAGCATCATCGATGCGCGGTAAAGGGTAGACGTCTTTGCGAGTTATCTTATTAAGGCGACGGTAGTCAACGCAAAATCGAATTGAGCCATCTTTTTTCTTAACCAGGACTACAGGCGACGCCCAGGGACTATTAGAAGGTTGAACCACTCCACGCTCAAGCATTTCGCTTACTTGGTGTTCAATAACACGGCGCCCTGCGGGTGATACACGATAAGGCCTCTGGCGCAGTGGTGCGTGGACGCCGGTGTCGATCTCGTGACGTACAGTCGATGTGCGGCCTAATGGGGCGTGTTGACAGTCGAACGTAGATTGGTCTTTCCGTAGAAGGCTGAGAAGCTGCGAACGCTGCGTAGGGCTCAAGAGGGCATCTACTGAACTATGGAAGACGTCGTGCGCAGACTGGGAACAAGGCAAGCAAAAGTCAACGAGTTCACGTCTGGACAGGTGTCGTCAAGAGGCGCGTCAAAGATGGTTACTGAGTCGGCAGACTGAAGACCTCCAAGGTACTCGCCAAGACGTAAGACGAGGGGCGTGGCCTTAGCGTTGGAAACGAGCAGTCTCGTGCAGCCACCACTGACCAGTCAGACACGCGGCCGTTTCAGTCGAGCGTCGGACACCGAGAGCGCGAGCCCATCTTCGTCGGCGGGCCGATAATGATAGTGCGTCCATAGGGCGCGCCAGTCTTCTTCGCTACAATATTTCTATATATATGTGTCTCTCTCATGTTTGGAATATATGTACATTCAGGAGTGCCTGCATGCTCTTCTCCCCTGCTCCAGTGACGAAAAGGAGAGCCTTTCTATGTAACATAGTAGCAGAACATTCAAAGGTTTTCACTGTACCCATTACATCAATTATCATGTGGATCTGTCACAATACGGAATAGCAGTGGTCCAGAATATTAGCCCATCCTAACATAACGGTAAATTAGCACATACCGAGATGCTGTGAATCAGCTATTACAAAGCCGCTGGTGGCAATTTCAGCAGCAGTGCAGTGGTACACTCTTAGCACGGTAACGTTTATGTTAACCTATAATTGCGAGTAACTTATAACGTAAAGGTGACTCGGTGACTAAAAAAATTTGATCTTTGTGATTTCGTGAATTTCCGTCGTGGCTAGAGGTTACATGTGCCGAAGCGTATATTTTAAAGGTTACTGCAACGCCAAATGTCTTGTAACCTTTAGATTGTAACCTGTAAACGAGTTGGCATTCGTGGCTTAGGTGACCTACTGTATGGATTGGAAGTTTACTTATTATTGTGTCGTATTGCGATCCTGATGTGGTGTTTTTAGCCGGGACTAACCTATACGATATGTTGTGCGGCCGAGGGAATGAGGCAGGTTGGACTAAATTAATATTTTATTAAACCAGTGAGGATCTTTGGTTTCGCAATGTAAAAAAGAAATTAAAATCTTGCACGAGCGTATGCTCAAGAGAGACAGCAGCAATTCATTCGTCACTGATCTCTGCTGCATACGTGCCATTATAATCTAAAAGGAAGCCAAAGAAACAGTGAACATACATAGGAGAATATTGTGGCAAACGTTGTTGTGGCATGAATTACCACTAAGCTTCAATGTGATTGAAAGCCCCCGCTACCGCTGCAGGGATTTTAGGCTGTGGTATAAAACATACTTGTGTACCTGCACAAAAACTAAAAGTGGATGCATTATGGTTATTGAATGTATATCTGTACCCAATATTTTTTAACTTATTTCCTTGTGTATCAGTGCTCCCTATATTTGCGTTTGTTTTATATTCTCCTGAAACACGAGACCCACTAACAGCGGGCGCACAGTGAAGGTCGCACGTGGGCGCACGCTAGAGCACTGTGAAATCTCGACGACCGACAGAATCAAAGCGTAGAGGAGGTCGAATAACTAATTTGCAGGGCGAAAAAGATGCTTCGTAATCAGACTTACTGGCACACTGCAACTGAATGTTTGGCCAATGCGCTTTCTTTTTCTTCTTTTCTTTCTTTTTTTTGTATTTTTGACGTATTAGAGGGAGTGGTTCTATATTACAGCAAATGTTGGGTTCATTAGAAAACGCCAGACACGCACCAATTTTGCCCGCTCACTAACACGCGAGAAAGACGCCGTTTCATTCCCATGACAGCGGGCGACAGCCGCTCCAGTAAGGTCTCGTAGAGAGATGAACGTGCGCTCACGGTAGGAGGCCACAATGGCGGCCGGCCAAATGAGCAGACAGAAAACATACAAACGAACAGCTACATCCTGAAACATTAGAATATTAGCGTCTTGATATATATGGTCCTGTGATACTTTGATGGAAGTGTAGTTTGATTATTATCTTTAGTTGCGCTAGATGCGGGGCGTAATCAAACGCGCTTCAGCTTCAGCCAAACATGAGTGCTGTCATATCTCCTCCGCATTGCGCAGCTCTCGCGATGCATGCCGGAAAGAGTATCACCGGTGGTGTCGTTTTGAAACGGTCGTGTCGCGCCATAGAGGATTTTTTACCTCCATGTGTCGCGCTTTGTTTCATCGCTTTACCCACGATTTTACGGTCTCCGATTTGGTGGCGTGCGCTTACCAACCGTGTTGTGTGTCTGAGTCACTCGTGACGGGTGGTACAGTTACTAAAGAGACTCCTAAAGGCGCGCGCGCCGCTGAAAAGAAGCCATGACGCCGGGCGTGGAGCAGGGACATGTTTGGCGTGCTGCGTAGCCGCGGCGACGAAACGCATTGCCGACAGCCAATGGTAAATGTTCTTCGTTTACCTGAGAGTGGTGAGCATCGTTTGTGTTGTGACTGCTGTAATGAATGCCGAAGACACCAATAAATGTGACCTAGGTAAGCAATGCTTCCTGTTCCACTATTTATTTGCTGGTGTGTATCTGTCGTAAATTTCACTGTCAATTCATGCTCATGCTCGCTCTGTTCAGTTTTTTTAAAGTGAACTATTTGCTCGCTTCATAAACACTGTTGTTTTAATATTTTTTTATCGCTATCGGTTACCGTGTTGGTTATTCTTAAATCTCAAGTTTATGTTGCACTTTTGTGCGGATGCACAACATTGACCTCACGCAAGGAGCTGGTGTTTTGTGCTGATATTCAGTTTGTAATCAATTGATATTGCGTTGTGACTGTTAAACCGTCACGTTATTGCGGTGTTGTTTTTTGTACTTGTACTGGAGGGGAGTACGAACTTACTTGAGAATTCATTATCTTTCAGTTTTTTTTTTCAATTTTTATGGCTACTGACATTTCCTGGACAGAAGAGTATGTCACCTTAGGCGTGTTTATTTATTTGTTCGGTGATAGTTTTTCATCTGTTTGTGGTTTATTTATGCCTCTTTCATTACATGTTAATAGATGTTGTTTGCAGGGCGACGAGTAACAAGTTACTATGAGATTCTAAGATTACTTTTCTGTCGTTGAAGGCTCCACTACAGAGCAAGGAGATCGGAGAATTAGCAACTGACATAATAGCACAAAAGAGGATTGTGCTCGCAACAGGGATGAGATCGTCCTCCTCGTGGAAGTCTAAAACCTACATGTATTTGCAGTTGAACATATATTGTACACGAACCTTCAGCATTTCTCTTTTTTGCCCCATTCCTCGTGATGCTGTAGAAACTTGTGCTGCCACGGAGCGCTGTACTCAAAGGTTTTTTCAATATTGCTTCATGGTCGTGAAGAAGAAAACAGACCAAGGCAAAATGTAATTTTGCTTGTGAAGGGAAAGCTTTGAGTTACCTTGTTTTGTATATGCAAATAAAGTAATCATGACATTTTCACTAAATGTTTTGTGTCAGCTTTCCTTCTCACCTACTCGCATCATTTCCGGAAAGTGGGTGCTGCCGGTCATACCTCTATAATTTTTTTTTCGATACAAGAGATGTTGCATGCAGAAGTGCGTATTCATTCAGAAATGTGCTGCCTTTTCAGATGTGCTTTCCACTTGTGCAAAATATAATTATTAGAAATCCAACTATCATGCATGGGATGACGACATGATACTTTTTGCAAAAACTTTCTACATGGCCCGCAGCAAAGAAATGTGTTGTGGGACGAACCTGTATACCATGTATTCATCTATACAAAAGCAACATACTGTGTATATCATCAATTATATTGTGTCTTGCAAATTTAATCCAAAATTACCAAGTATGTGCCAGCTTATTTCAAAAGTTACAACTGTCTTGATGCATCGTGCATTCTATACTAATTCGTGGAAGCTGTCTTGTGTAAATGACCTGCGCTGTAATATAGCAAGATGGCAAAGGTTTACACGTTGTTAGCCAGTCTGTCCTTGAATATTAAAAAAAGAGAATTTGGGACGAAATGTTGATTTCGGTGGAACAAGGTTTATAGTCATCGCAACAGAATTTCAGCAATAATCATTAGTACGAATTGCGCCAATAAACTCGAATAATCATCATTAGTACGAATATTACCAATGTTTGACTGATTAGCGTCTAAATAAACAATCGTGGTTAACGGCAGCGCTGGTCAATCAGCACTCCATATCCGGTTGCTGGAAGCATTCTGCCAAAGAATAGTCTCAAAAACACATACTGCGAACATGCCATAAAATGCATTGCTGTTTCAATTGAGATATCTACAGAATTTTGCAGCAAACATGCCATAAAATGCATTGCTGATGTAGCTGACACATTTACAGAATTTTGCTGCAGGTTGTGCAGAAAGAATAACCGAAACAGCAACGCACTTCATTGCAGATTCAATTTCTCTAAATTGGTGCCGGGCACAATTATGGCAAATCGGTATGCTTTCAGTACTGGCTGCCTTCAATATGCAATTACATGTCCCCAAAGAAATGAAAAAAGCTAATTAGTAAAATTTTGTCCCCAAATGTATTGACTATCGCGCAAATGCTGTCTGTCGCCGCTATGAAGTTTTCACAGCAATAAAATGTCATTTTGTCTTAAGACCTGAATATTTTTTAGTTTTCGACAATGAGTTATGTCCAATAAATTAGGGCATAACTCCTGCGTCCATTTTTAGGAAACTTTTTTTGTAATCTTTCGATTAGGAATCCAGTCTTGCACGTTGTCACCCGCGGTTCCTTCTGCGCATGCACATGAATTTTGCACATTGCTCTTTCGGCCACCCATTGAACTTCACTGCAGGGCACTAGCGTAACTCACTGAGCAGCGTTTTCAGAAAAATTGTATTTCGGAAGATCAGTCGAAGTTCAACAACTTTTCGTTAGCTACGTCGAAAGGATACCTTTTTCCGATAACATAAGGTTTTATGACACTTAGTCGTAATTTCACTGCTGAGTTAAAGCAGTGCTCTAACCTTGACCAAAGCGCTAATATAACGCAGCAGAGCAGTTATGACTAAGTGCCTTAGATGTCCATATTGAAGAGAGTATCCTCCTGACGTTGGTAACCGAAAGTTCTAGAAATTTGGCCGATCATTTGAAGTAGAATTTTTATGAAGTTCTGCTCAGTGAGTTAGGCTCGCGTATTGCGGTTAATTTTGGTGGTTGGCCGAAGAATCAATGCCCTAAATTCATCGACATGCGCAGAAGGACGCACGTGTGAAGCCTTGCAAGACTGTATGTCTACACGAAAGGTTACATACATAAAGGCTACGTGTACCTAGTATAGGTACACGTAGTCTTTTATTTTATAGGTGCACAAAATTGTGAGAATATGCCCCTTTATTAAACGTTACTTAAGTAAAGGTTACAATTTTATTTCCAACTTATAGGTTACTAATTTGTGAGAGTATGTCCTTTATAAAGGTTGCTTAAATAAAGGTTACTGTGTAACTTTTTTTTATAGGTGCACAAATTTGTGAGAATATACCCCTTTAGTAAACGTTACCGTGCTAAGAGTGTACAGCTGAGCGCCACCTGCATAGAGATAAATGCATATGCATGTTAACAACTCAGTCGTTGCTGACACATTCGTAAGCTGTACACTGCACAATAAAGTAATCTATACAACTTGCGTTCAATCAAAACCAGTGTCTCTGAGGTTGCGGAGGAGGTTGCCATCGCTCTGGCTATCGCTTCTCCCAAATATAGATACATTATTAGCGACTCTCAATCGGCTATACGAAATTATGCCAGAGGACGGATACCAGTTGAAGCCACAAAAATTCTAAACAGTGAAACCAAACTTGTATCATCTGAGGAATGTTATGACAAGGAAATCATCTGGTTCCCAGCCCATACAGACTGCGAATCCACCGCCAACCCAAACCTTAACGGGTCTGCCTACCGTGTTGCGCGAGGACTCACTAACCGCGCCCGACTAGGGGGGGGGGGGGGGGGCTCTGGCTGAGGAGGAGATGGAACGGATGGATAGGGCTAGACTTTTCTCATTCACTGACATTACCTAATTCTACAGAAAGTCGAATTGTATATATCCACCTCCTAACCCCAAATTGAACAGGTGTCAGGCGGTTGACTGGAGGCGATTTCAAACCAGAACTTACACATACCCGGTACATCTTAACCGCATGTTTCCGGATTGATACCCTGAGGCCAAATGCAAGTTATGTAATGATAAAGGAGCCACCCTAGAGCACATACTCTGGGATTGTGAAATAGTTCACAGAAGATTTGCAGTCCCCCCGGATGAACTAAGGGCGCGGTGGAGAGCCGCACTGACTAGCTCTGATTTGCAGGCCCAACTTTGGTTCATCCAGCAAGCCCGGGAAGCTAACGAGAGACAGGGTCTCTCTGCTGCCCCCGGCGCGGCCTAGACCCAGGCCATCAATTTGCCGGATATTTATTAAAGTTGTCTCACACACACACACAACTTTGTGTTGATACGTGACTCAATGGGCGACAATACTGCCTAATACAAATGCTTCACGAACACAAGCACAAGTCCCTCGCAGATAATGGCAACCATATAATACCTCTGTCAGACATGATCGCACCTTTGTGGTCAAAATGCACGTCAGTACGACATCACCACCTCATTAAAAAAATGACACAGTACAAGCCAGCAGCCGACTGCATAATGTGAAATTGCAACTGATGTCCACTTAGTGGTGACTTGGGTTTGAGTCACTTCTGGCAGTTGACTGGGTGCTGAGAAATACACGTCCTGGGTTGTCCCTAGAAAACATAGAGTTATGGCAAATCTTTAAGATGTAGCATGCCGGCATTTCATAATTAGGTCGCAAAACAAACGAGTAAACTAAAGACAAATGTGACGTAAACAGAGTACGCATCATATGATAGGCTGTCAACTGGAAATGCATTCCCCGAAAAACCTAATGCAAAGGAAAGACTACACACAAAGCCGACACACAGTTTAACTCGCTCTTGGTTTCTTCGTGTCAAATATAGTCAAATAATTATGTGTCTCGTGGTTGGGGCGTAATTAGTGTAAATTATGCACTAAATTATTTAAGCATAAACTGCATGCACGCGATCTTGCGTGGGACTGGGACAAGCGACGCGATGGAGATGGCTGTCGCGTTCGCTCGTCGTCTACAATAGGTACCGCATGCGAGCGACGACTTTGAGCGACGTCTCCTCAGTGTTGCCGGTATGAGTGCAGCAAATACGTGCCGAAACTGGCGTGACGCGTGCTTTATTAATTTAAGTTGTGTTTTACTGTAAAGAGCAGCATAAATATTTCTAAAGGTCTTGCACTTGGTTCTTGTCTTTGCGCGTATCAAAAAGTCATTTGCTCGTTCCGTGGGACAATTCGTAGCACTCGACTGATGTTCTGTACAAAATGTTTCGGCTTCGCGCTATTGGCTAGTCGCTCATAGCACTTTCAGGCGACGAGCGACGAATTCTAGATTTCCAGACCCGAGCGATCGGTTCGCGCGACGGCCCATTTCGTCGCTCGAAGCTGTCGCTCGTCACCGTCACGTGCAAATTAAATCGCTCTCATGCGGTTTGGGCTTTACCCAGCTAATTATTTCTTCAAGGCGCACCTGTGCACGCTTCGAATGAGTAGCGCTGTAAAATTTACGTACATGGTATATAATATAGTTGCTAAACACGGATTCCCTTTGCCTTGTGTCGTGTACAGTGAGGTACATTTACCTGCCCTTTTTTTTTGCATTCGCCATACTGTGTGGTACTGCACCTTTACGCGCGTCAGTAAACCTCACGACACAAAAATAGAAAAAGACAGAAGCGCCACTCACCAATGCGAGCATGTTGTATTGGGCTGTGCCCACAGTATGAGCACCAACCGGCCTGGAATGGTGCAGCAGGTTCATTGTTCGCGGAACGGCAAAATCCGTCGCACTCACATTGCGGGGCATTGCATTGGTCTCGCAACATACCTTTCATGTCCACTGGGGTAAACAATCGCCCTGCTGCGGGCGCCGCCAACACAGTTCAAAACTTTGCAACCGGTTTGCACGAAAAGTCCGCAGAACGGGAGCTTCGACATGGCGCGTCCGCGCGGCTCGGCGGCTCCTCCGGTGTCAACCCGAAACTTCTCGCTTGTAACAATATGTTTATTGCGATAGCAATTATATGGACACTCCAAAGCAGATTTATGCCGTCGGCGTCGCCGTCGCGGTGAGGTTCCATATGTCGTCAATGGAGATGAAATCGTCGCCGCGCGCCGAGCGTTGTATGTGCGAGTGAAAGGGCGCGAGGGACGCGCGCTTTCACGGGAAGTGAACCCACGGCGGAGAACAAACGCGCGTTCTGCGCCGTGCTCCCTTAAGGGCTGCACAAGTAGGCGTCTCTTTCCTCCTTCACAATCACCATATATGTAGAGCAAACGCGCCTTCTCCCGACGCGCGACTGGCCGTGGGAGGGGGGGGGAGGGGGAGGGAAGGGAGGCGACGTTTAGCTGCGGCACCAAGTGCCTCTTTATATAAGAACGTTGTGAGGCGAGAAGGTGGTAAAGACTTCCGACGCTGCTCGATAAGTGTCCCGTTCTGATATCGTCGAAAACCTCCGAGCCGCCCCCAGAGGCTCTGGCAACATTCACCAACGCCGCACACGTTTTGTGCGAACGCGGAAAAAATGCCGACGGCGTCGACAACAGTTCTGCGTGTTGCCGGTGCTGCTGCATGTCAAGTTTATACAGCTGATAAAGCTACTATCATTATTCCGTATAGCTCTCTACAAATTTGCTATCGCAATTGATGCTTCGCCTTTCGGGTGAAACTGCCACAACTTTTTTTTCTTTTCCTTCGCGCGTGCGTGGTGAGTTTGTTTACGGCGCTTCGGCAGCTTCGGCCGCTTCGGCTTCGGCGCATTCGGTCGGTACAAACATGGGTGTGAGGGCCATATACGGACATGGGCAGTGTAACAACGAGTGCATATAGGCAGTACTAGAGCACTGCACGGGCCGATTTTTGCGGCCCGGGCCCGGCCCGGGCCCGTTTTTACATTGGGCGGCCCGCCCGAGCCCGATCAAAACTTTTATGGCGAGACCCGGGCCCGGCCCGGGCCCGGAAATAATCTACGTTACCCGCCCGGCCCGGCCCGCCACCCCTTTACCTTAAGCCCGAGCCCGGCCCGAGCCCGACTCAAAACCGGCCCGAACCCGGCCCGAGACCGCAAAATTCATGTTTTTCAGAGTTTAGAAGCCCGAGAATAACTCGCAGAAAGCCCGAGCCCGGCCCGGGCCCGCGTCAAAAAACCCGAGCCCGGCCCGGGCCCGGGTCAAAAAGCACACGCCGTGCCCGAGCCCGGCCCGAGCCCGTGAAAAAACTCCTCTACCCGGCCCGGCCCGGCCCGCGGGCCAGGCCGGGCCCGGGCTTTCGGGTAAGCCCGAGCCCGTGCAGTGCTCTAGGCAGTACTAGTTGGTTTGGAGGCCACTTGAGTGTCACGGCTATGGGCAGCCCTTTGTCAGGCTGCCCATAGCCGTTATATTAAGCAGTACGTCGAAGGGCGCCGTTTCTAGCCAGGGTATTATCCAGGACCGGACTTAGAGTGTATAAAAGTTAAAATGGCGAATAGCCGGCGGTGTCATGACGCAATGAATTATACGCGAACGTAACATATGGTAAATGAAGATACCAGTCGTGGTGGTCAGCGGCAACGTACTTCGAAAGCATGTAGGTGATGGTCAGGTTGAGGCACTCCGTGAAGCTGTTGGTCTGTGGGTGGTAGGACGTGCTGAATTTGTGCTTCGCCAAGCAGGAGCGGAGGATGTCCTCGACGACTGCAGAAAGAAAGCTACGGCCACGGTCAGTTAGTAATTTGCGCGGAGCACCGTGCAATAAAATGATGTCGTAGAGAAGAAAGTCAGCGACGTCAGTAGCACAACTTGTCGGGAGGGCGCTTGTGATTGCGGACCGCATAGCGTAATCAGTAGCGACGGCGACCCATTTATTTCCGGACAACGAGAGAGGAAATAGTCCAAGAAGGTCTAGACCAACAGAGAAAAAGGGTTCGGGCGACATGGCGATTGGCTGGAAACATCAAGCTGGAAGTGTGGAGGGCTTCTTCCGGCACTGACAAGGCTCACAAGCGGCTACGTAACGCCGCACGGAGCGGGCGTGACCCGGCCAAAAGAAGCGACAGCGTACACGGTCGTATCTGCGCGAGACGCCCAAGTGCCCAGCCAAGTGAGCGTCGTGAAGTTGGCGGAGGACAGTCGAACGCAGGTGTGATGGAATGACTAGAAGATAGTAAGGGTCGTAGGGATCAAAATTGCGGCGGTATAATCTCCCCTCCTCGAGGAAAAACATCCGGCGAGAGGCGTCACTAGGCGTTGACTCCAGACGGCCGATGAGGGCTTGTAATGAAGGATCGCGGCGTTGCTCGTTGCCGCTTTGAAGCAACTGGGACACAGAGAAAGCGGAAGCAGTCGCGTCTGCATCAGCCGGTTCTTCGACGGGGTGGCAGGACAAACACTCCGCATCCTTGTGCAAGCGTCCCGTCCTATATACCACGGAGAAGGTACATTCTTTCAGGCGTAAAGCCCAGCGAGCGAGTCGTCCCGTGGGGTCCTTAAGCGAGGAAAGCCAGCAGAGAGCTTGGGGGTCAGTGATGACACAGAATGGGCGTCCGTACTAGTATGGACCAAACTTCGCAACAGCCCTCAAGAGCGAGGCACTCGCGCTGTGTGATTGAATAATTGCGCTCGGCGGGTGACAAAAGTCTGCTGGCTTAGGCTTTAACGCGATCATGTCCACGCTGGCGTTGTACTAAAACTGCTCCTATGCCGTGACCACTGGCATCAGTTCGAACTTCCGTTGAGGCAGACGGGTCAAAGTGGGCCAAGATTGGAGGCATAGTAAGGAGAGTAGTGAGCTGAGAAAAAAAAAAGACACAGGCCTGCGCGGCACACGCAGCACAGTCACAGCGGAAGCTGGTGGAGCGGCTTAAGAGTAGCTCCAATTTGGCCACCACACACAACAAGGTCTTCGCGGCAGTCTGTTCCCCTCGTTTTGACGAGAACGATCTGAACTGTCCGCCCAGCATCGACGGCGCGCTGCGGCTTGTAATGGTCTCTGCACAGCAGTCTGCTGAGCCCGATCAAGCCTTAGAACTGCAACTTCAATGTCGGGCGCGCCGCCTTTGCAGGCACCTTAACTAGATTGCATCACCATGCTCAGCAGCTAGGGAGCGCGTTGATTGCGCGCCTCGTCTGAATTCCATATCGTCGTCTGCGCCTGCGCACGCTGCGTTTGCAGGCATCTTACCTAGAGGGCGCCACCATACTGGCGGAAGCTCGAGTCGTCTCCCCCGGCGTGCTTGCCTTACATATGGGTATTTTGCGCGGCCTGATAGCTAGCGCTTGCGTGGCTCCCATGCGTATCCGGCTCCCATGCAGTGGGTGTGGGTTCAATCCCGGGAGGAATGGGGAATTTTTTCGCGTTTCCGGTGATAGCGGTTACGTGGCGGACGCCGGCAGCGGCATCATCGCGACCCGAAACGGCTATGGGGATGAGCCCATAACAGTTTACATTGTAAAAGATGCAGGATGGTCAGGACACAAAGAAAACGGCACGTCTTACTTGAAGAGGTCAGTAAGCGAATTGGCAATGGTCGCAGAATCCTTTACAAAGCGTCGGAAATAAGAGCACAGCCCTACGCAACTCCGAACGTCCTTGGTAGACCTCGGAACAGGAAAGTTCGTAATGGCGCAAATTTTATCCTGATTAGGTCGCGCGCCACTGTCATCCACGAGGTGTCCAAGAATGTTGATTTGGCGGCGAGTGAAGTGACATTTTGACGAGTTCAACTGGAGACCGGCCCGGCGGAACACATCCCGAATCACGGAAAAACGATCGAGATGCGTGTCTAATGTGGGCGAATAAACGATGACGTCGTCCAGATAGCACAAACAGGGGGACCACTTGAAACCCTGAAGCAGAGTCCATCATTCGTTCGAATGTGGCGGGCGCTTTACAGAGACCGAAAGGCATCACCTTGAACTGATAGAGACCATCAGGGGCAACAACTGCAGTGTTCTCTCGGCCCACGTCGACGGATATCTACCAGTAGCCGGACCGTAAGTCGATAGAATAAAAATAGGTTGCGCCGCACAGACACTCTAGAGCGT
>NC_051155.1:51773321-51800725 GCF_013339745.2 Dermacentor silvarum
CCCAAGTAACACAGAACGTAGCGTAAACGTTGCCTGATTGTAACAAATGTCAGGCAACGTTAAACAGCCAACCTCAACGTTGAATGTACGTTGCCAGCTGTACGTTCAAGTGATGTCATAAATAAATGTCACAGCAACGTCCTGACACCCACGTTGTGTCAACGTTGCGTGTAAACATCAATTTAACGTGTAAATGGTATCAATGTAGCAACGTTACAAAACAGCACGTTCCCAGAACGTTGCCGGATGTCACCAATATTGACATTAATGTGATGCCAGGCTGCTGTAGCATTTCGCATGTATACGTTCATGCAACTATAAGATATTGTAATTTTCAACTGAACATTCATCTTTATCATACAGTGAGGTATGGAGATGTATAGTGGTTATGCAGTAATTAATATCTTCTAAGGAACACCATGTTAAATTATGTTTATTATGCTTCTCCACAGATAAGATCTGCTACAAATTATATCAAATGGCAGAAGCATTCACATGGAAAAAATGCTAATTGTTGCAATGGTTCACCTATAGTGACAAAGTTACGCATAAAAGTATTCCCTTCTTCCACACCAAATGCACAAGACTTTGTGACTGCTTGCACGCCACATGCCCCTAAAAGTGGAAACATTAAGCAAGGGCCATCATGAATAGGCACAAGCCCCATGATACGAGCTGCATAAGAATGACGAACACATGCACACTGCACAGTGGATACACACAGATCATATCTACTTGTTCATATAAAAAACAGTGCATTTTTTCAGTTCAAGTATAGTTTACATCATAGAAACGGCACTAGAGCAAAGGACTATAAGCCACCAATAGGGCTGCAAACACACCGTACACCAGCGCACATTTGTTTCACACACCACACAGGACACATGCACGCAGCAGACATGTTTTTTTTAGGAGGAATCTTCGCGAGCCGCACGATAAACACAGAAGGTACGGACGACAGGAGTAAAACCCGCGCACATTCAACACACCGACACGAAAGGAAATGCGGACGATACGGGTGTAACCTGCGCCACACGAGCTATCAACCCTCGTGGATTTTATCCTTTCCACCTGAAACAGTTACAACGCACACGAAAACATCGAACACTGCACATCTGTACCTCCGATATCGTGTCAACAATTCCTGAGGCAACAATTCATGTTCACGACATCAGAAAGTTATCTAAAACTAAGTGACGGCGTAGGAAAAGTAGGCAGCATCGCTAAACGTCATGGATTGGCTTCGAGACAGCTTCGAGACAGCCCCAACCGTTCAAATCAGGCCACAGCGACGGCTTGATAAGGATAATCGAAGCTGATCTCGAAGGCCATGCTTATGCTGGCTGCAGATGGCGGAAGCAATTCAAAGGTAAAATACGTTTTAGAATTTCTTTCTACGCCAAACTATAGTGTAAAATATAGATTGTTCTACAGTTATTTTGTCTCGCAACATCTATACGTAGTTGTGTGTAACCCGGCACAAAATTTTAGTATGCGAGTGTACTGGTTAATATTTTTGTCATCAAAGAGGCCACAACATTCTCACAAGTATGCAGGTGGCGCTATTGTTTTTCCTCCGTGTTCTGTGATGGCGGTCGTATGTGCGGGGTGCTACGAGCGTCGCGTTTGCTTGATCGTGTGTTTTTGTGTTTGCTGTTATGAAGTAGGTCGCAGTTAGCGTGCACAGAAGTGCCTGAAGATACCTTGTGTCACGCTGCAAACTCGCCGTATGCGTGGCGCGCCAGGCAAATGTGGCCCAACGATTTTATGCCGTGGAGTGCGGTCTCTTTGTTCTCGTTCTGGAAAGTTGGGTGGACGTCGCAAAGAATGTATGTTAGCGCGCCTCAGCTCGTCCACTACGCAGCGGCATGTATGCGAGGAGTAACATCGTCGACGCAGCACCGGCAACTTGGAGAGTGCTTCGCGACCGCGTCGTACCATTCAAAAGGTAAGTAATCGTGCTGGCTAACTACGCGCGTGTTGTGTGAGCTTCTCGTGTGTGCATAGCGTGCGCGAGCGTATGAAATAGAAGTCCCGCGACAACAGTGATACCTGTGCTGATGCTTGCTGAACGCTGGTTGTCAGCGCTTAGTTACGCAAGTTTATTGCTTCGATGCGAAATTGAAAATCTTGATAAACGTTTTCTTCCGATGAGAAATATAACGTTCGAAAATAATCGTGTTCATCATGTGCGTGCGGCGCGTGAGCTCCCGCTTTTCTCCTGAAGTTGCATAATGACTCATTTGCCTCTTTACCGATTCTTATAGCAATGACGTTTCCTTGCTTACATGGCAAGAAAACTTGTTTCATATCTACTTGTCCAAGGAAACTTGTTTCATATCTACTTGTCCAAGGAAACTTGTTTCCTTGCCATGTTTCCTTGCCTCAACGTTGTAAATAATATCTGCTTACGAAGTTTTCGGTTTACGGCAGCTTTAGAGAAAAAAATTTAAGCAATCACAGCTTGCTACTAGTCCAACTTACTTTTTAAGACAAGATGTTTTGACATACCTTATACGTAACTAAACATGACAGGGGAAAGTTAAACTGAGTCATGAAAAAAAAAATGAATTGTTTTGTAAACAAACATTTCTTTGCTATGTGCTGCTGCGTGTCAATAATTTTACTGTGATCAAAGGGTCCCCATTATCAAGACATTCATCAGTGACTTCTACTTTTTGCTCTGTTGCCACCCTGCAATAATGCAAACATTGTTTTTGTGACTATATTTAGATGCTCCATGCATGTCTAGACAATTTGACAGCTTTATAAAGCTGTGTGCCACTGCTATAAGTTAACACAGAACTTATTTTATAGTGGCGAGGCTGTGACCCATAACAGTGCCTACATAACGGAGGAGCCACCAGACCCCTTGGCTATGCCTGCCGTAGTGCAACGTATAATCTGGATGGTCGGGTCAGGTATGTATGTAGTGTACGTGTTCCAAAAAGTAGCATCTTGGTATCATTTGTGGATAAGTTAATCGACATTAGTCAACACAGCTTACTAAATAGGCCAAATATTTATGCAACTTGCTGTTTATTTGTGTTCATAGCTGTTATGCACACCTTATTGTGTTCTATATAAAAGTAGTTACATTTTAATTTTGCTTAGTACACACTATTTATTACTTTTCATTTTGGTTTTCTTGTTTTGAAACTGTTTCCTATGCTGTAGGATTTTATTTCCGAATTTTTAGTGTTTACACTACACTCTTGTGCAGCTTCTGCGCATATAAGAATTCAAAGTGTAATGGGCCAGATATGTCATAGGTGTAAGCACACAGTGTGCTTACCATTGTTTAACATTCATATTCACGATTATTTCTGTCTTGTTCCAAGAATTACAGCCACTGGAAAATACACATTTGATGAGCTCAAACTTCTTGAAATGATACATTAAGGCCAGTATTCACTGTGCTGCAGTTACTACAGTTCTGAAGTGTTTTCTAGTAAGCCTGCTTTTTTCTCTCCCATTTTTTAATATTCTTGGCAAGCTATCCCCCTTCATGCAAGTAGGCATTGTAGGAGTTGCGAGTCTATGTCCAGTTACATTATTTTTCTCTTTTTTTCAAGTCAATACAGCATAGAACACATAGCTAACTGGTAGGTAGTTCATTGTATTGATGCTCTATTATTAAAAAAGCACACTATTTCGCACATGTCTGCTTGCTCTTGCCATGTTTGCTGGTTATTGCAATGTTGCTCGTCAAATGAATTTGATTTCAACTACACCATACAGAACAGTCTTATTGGCTTTAGTGTAATTTTAATAGTGACAATCAACCAACAAGCCCTAATTCTACAGCTGTCAAGAAGTATTTCTAATACTTTGGGGTCCCTTTCCATATTTTCTGTTTCATCCTGTGTATTTGGTCAGCACAGTGGGCATTCGGTCTATTCATTCTGCTTGGCGCTGCTCAGGTCAGAATATGTTCAACCTGCAAGTCCAAATTATAATGATATGTGTACGACTTCATTTACTGGCTGGATGAATTGAAAAAGCATTATATCTGATTGTAAGAGTATTTTTGTCAAAAATACCAGTGTCTAGAATAAGCATCATATGCACTGCAACTCATAGTTTTAAGTTAGGTAGGCAAATATCTATAGGTATGTATACTTGTGCATATACTTTCTACATATTGGCTAGTGTTTTAGCTACACGAAACGGCCTATGTTGTCACTACTCTCAAGTCAAATTTATGGTTGATGCGCCACTTGTTTTTGTTGTGCACTTACACTTCTGTGGTGTCATAAGCACTGTAGATGCCTGACAGCTGAAGTATTGCAGCAGTAGACAGTTTTAGTTTAGCGTACGCTATGTCATTGCGTACGATATAAAATAGTGGGTCATCACTGCGCATGTGCAGAACGCTATCCGACCTCTAGCGTATGCATGCTATTTCTCAGATTTAGCATTACCGTCTGTGCGTGGTTTGTGTAGTTTACGTTAAACATGGCGGTGGTCCCCGCTGCCCACTTCGAATTGAATTTGGCGTGGCTTTTGCAGAATTCGCTTCGTTCGTAGAAAATGACTGTGTAAGCAACTTTCGCTTACCGTCAGGCCGCTTTGACAACAGTGTAATATGGTTAACCTTGTGGAGTTTTCGAGATCGCTTCTCATTTCGAACGACACGAAGCCTAACGAGGGAAACTGACATATATCAGCGCCACCTGTCAGTGAAGTCGAGAGTTAGGTGCAACGATGGCATATGGCCTCTGAGATCGGAAGATCTCGCAGGCCAACTAAAACTAATAAATGTGTGCTGTTTAGCGTACGCTGTACTATAGCGTATAGGCGTACGCTATTAGTTGCATATGCTATACTAAAACTGTCTAGTGTTGAAGCTAACTGGCACTTACTATTGCTACAGTATGCCAACAGATACCTATCACCGTATTTGTGCATTTTCTAAGAACCAGCCGTGTTTTCTAGGTGAAATTTGTAGTGTACGTATGAGTTTGCCGGTCAGTTCATGTAACTTTTCAGGATAGAATTTACATGGGGAGGAAAAGGGTACCATACAACATGACTGCTGCTAACTGACCATTTATTTTGATGGAAGGATTAAAAATAGCAACACTGGATGTGTGCTTATGTTGTGCACAATTTCGTTCAGAGGGAAGGCGTAAGTTGTAATATAAAGGCATAAAATCACAATAAATGATATTTGTGTAAAAAGGAAAGTAAATATGGGCGCAGACTAACTTCAATCACTTGTCATCTAGAAAGGACGCCTTTTATTTCATGAATTGATCATGGGGTCTGGCTCGCATGTCTTGTTTATGTGGTATGCCTCACTGATCTCGTGTCAATTTTTCACCGTAGGTGAAAACAGATGATCTTAATTCAGCCTGAAGTCCTATCGCGGCAATGCACGGCCAAACAGGACGAGCAAGCTGGTCTCTTGAGTGAAATATGGGAACTTATTTGGCACATTTAGTTACCGGCCAGTCTGCTCTGTGTACATTTGACCAGTTGTGAAAAAAATACAGTGAGCTGCCTCTCATACACACTAGACAAATTTGGTGGTATCTTTAACCAAGCAAACCTCCCTTGCCTGCTCGCCTTTCTGAATTCACTTGTGAACTGTCGTGCATATCCTGCCTACTTTATTTTTCGCTGGAAATGTGCGTGCATAGCAGTCCACATGAGAATTGAGGCTTGCTGAGGTAAAGATGCAACCCAATTTGTCTTGTGTTCGTCAGGGGTAGCATAGTCTGTTCCTTTGATCATGTATATATTCAGTCAAATGTACATGGGGCAGACTGGCTGGTGCCTCAACATGTGCCCAGGAGAGCACCATAATTCACTCAAGGGAGAAATATGTTCGTGCCACTTGACAATGCACTGACACGACTGGTGCTGCGCGCCAAATTTCGATTGTTCCTCTATGGCAACCAATTGACCATCAAAATCAGTGACGAATACCACATTAAGGAAATGGGACATGTGTCAGTTGTAGAGATACAAGCTATACTTTGGCTACCACTAATTGCTGAGAGAGTGATTAGAGACAGTTACTAGGAGAGCTCTTCATCTGGTTGGCTGGCACAAACTGTACCTGTTTCTGCACTGCAAAAAGCTGAAAGACTCTACTTGGGTTCACTGAAACTGCTCTTTAAAATAAATTTGAAACAGGGTAAGCTATATAATTTTGTGTGCAGCCCCCACACTAATGCCACTGGACGTACCTGCCATTTCCGGTTACATTTATCGCACGGTTAGACATATTTCTTTTTGCTACCAGCACTTATTGACATAAAACCGATGGCCTATTGCACAAGCAATAAAAGCACATCAAAACGCTTGGAGTAATGTGAAATTTAGGTAGGTTCATGTAAACAAAGCAAATTAATTGCTTTAATAAGAAAGTTGTGCAGACTGGGTAGGAATAGAACCTGGAGTGTGAAAGGAGCACGCTTCCCTTACGCCACGGCAGCTCTTTGGTTCTGGCTGACTTAAGGTGTGCCTAGTGCGTGTCACACTGTGCACGTCACATTGCAGCCATTTGGTTGACTAAAGGTGCTTTCACGTTCCCACACGCAAGCTGTCTTAATGTGTCTCTGCCATCTTTTATTGCAGGTACACCTAGGAAATGTTGTATACATTGGCAACGATAACTGGGGCCTGTTCCAGTGCCATCGCCGGGATTCCCTGTTCTGCAAAGAACTGACATAACTGATGTGGGGAGCCCTGGCGCTCGGTGTAGGAGTATCACAGGGGCTCCTTGTCGATGCTTGAAGGACGGCAATGCTGTTGAGAAGCCGACATTGAGCCCCGATAAATTGGAAGCTGTGGGTAGTAAGTATCATTCACATTTTTTCAAGTTTTTGTAATGTTTGTAACAATGCATGTATTGCACCGAAATGATTAACTTTTCAGATGCATTTGATGCATATCTTTCGAAATGTGGTACCCCTGAGGAGAAAAAAATCATCTTCTCATGCTTGGTTTTGGCCGAGCGGTTGAATCGAGTGACAAAGTTTTTCGCGTTTAGGTAGCCTAAGAAGAAACAAAAGCAGAATTAACAAACCAGCTTATTTGTGGCTACTCATGAGTTGCATTTCTTTGTTTAAAAGTGCCTGTGAAGTGGCGCTAACCTACTTATCAGGTCCAGAATTTTCGATTAACACCGCTTCCAAAAGCTCGCGTTCTAATTTGGTTTTTTCAAGGCCAGAACTTCCGTATTCGTCATCCGCGGATAGCAACGGCAACTTTTGCAGTGTAGAGCAATATTCAACCCTTCTCCCGATATGCAACACCTGTAGCGTAGTTGTAGCTGGTCGTTCAGGCACTGAATTGCTGTGCAGATGTAGGCAACAACACAAGAGTTAAGACGAGAGACATGCGGCAACTCTTTAACAAAAAGCTTTATTTTTGCTAGCCCATGTTTATAGCTGTCAGTCACTGCATTGCACATGCGCAATTCGCACCCTTAGGAAGAAAGTAAACTGTCTGACAAGTGTACAGAAGGTGTGCTGATACACACAGAGCCAAGTCGCGAAATCTTTTCAGCCTCAATTATTTTACGTGTTAGTTGATCACCGCTTCTGCTGGAAACGGTACACTGAGCAAACAACGGTTCACAGTCACGCGAACTGCAATGACATTCAAGCCTACTGTCACGCACATTTTTCTTGACATTGTATGAGTGTTCTCTCAGCCGGTGATTGATGCAGTGTCCCATTTGACCTATATACTGTTTACCACAAGGGGGATACAATAAACCACATTGCTAACACAGGTGACAAACGGAATTTGGTGTTTTGTTGCATATGTGTGGCGTGCTGTGACATTGCCTTTGATTACACAACTTTAGAATGATATGCAATTTTCTTGATATTGTGAGAGCTTATGAATGTAGGGTATGACGGCCAGTTTTATGTATGTCAGATGCAGTGACCACATGACCTCTACTCTGAAAAGCGCATGCACCGAGTGGTTGCCATGTGATCACTCCAGTATCTGACTGACTTAAAGTGGCTGTCATACCATACATTCATAAGCTGTCTCACAATATCGTGAAAACTGCAGATTGTTCCAAAGTTAAAGTTGTCTTCTTTGCACCTCAGAAGCTTATAAAGTTGTGTAATCAAAGGAAATGTTTCAGGGCAGCACACAAGTGTAACAAAAAGCACAAAAATCCGTTCGTCACCTATGTTAGCAACATGAATTACTGTACCCCTCTTTCTTGTGGTAAACAGTACATAGGCCAAACAGGACGCTGTATCAATGACCAGCTGAGAGAACACTCTATAATGTCAAGAAAAACGTGCATGACAGTTGGCTTGCATGTTGTTGCAGTTCATGTGCCAGTGAACCATTGTTTGCTCGGTGTACTGTTGTCAGCAGTAGCGGTGATCAACTAACACGTGAAATTATTGAAGCTGAAAAGATTGCGCGACTTGGCTCTATGTGTGTCAGCATCTGTACACTTATCAGACAGAGTTGACCTACCTAAGGGTGTGAATTGCGCGTGTGCAATGTGATGAGTGACGGCTATAAACATGGGTCGCTGAAAATAAAGCTTTTTGTTGGAAGTCAGCACACGTCTATTGTCTCGTCTTTTCTGTCGTCAATATCTGCGCTGCAATTCACCAATATGTTGTACCAACAAGTCAAATTTATCACTCACTCATTGGAACTTTCTTTCATCACGAATGAAATGTGGTTTTGGTACCGTGGTAGAGCATTCACATCATTTGTTAATTTTTGTTTTCTTCAAAGACTGAACTGGATGTAACAAGCAGCCGTGGCATTGCAAGGAAGCTTTATGTTAAAGGAATATATTGATACTAACGTCTTAACTGCTTAGCACAATAAAGGAAGTTGTGGGTATTGTTTATTGTGCTTTCCTTGCTCTTGTGTCCAAACTTATAGCTATAATGGTTAGGTTTTACTGAAATTTGCTTTTTGATGTTTTGCATTATTCTCCTGTGTAAAGTCACTGTTGTTTGTTTCACAGTTATGCGAAGCTTAAGTTGTTTGTAAGCATTTTTATAGCCTGTTTTCACAGTAAACATGGCTTACTTCAGTGTTTCAGATGGCACTTTATAGTTAGATGTAATTGATGTCTCTGCAGGTTACCGCATTATTGACTTGGAAACCAGTGAGGTCTGGATGCAAGTGAAGCTACCGAGGGAGGCATGTGTGCATCACTTGTGCTGCTGGCCATCCTCTGCAAAAGTGATGGCTGGCAGTCAGTGCTTGGATGACTTTCTGTTACTCTACGCCTTGGGCTGTGTTGACTACTTCACACTTGCTGCCATGTCTGCAAGCTTAGGCAAAAAGACCGGCTGGATGCTTGGCAGGAGATAGTATCCAACCGCAGTGTTACTGTGTTGTGTTGTACATTACAAAGTGATGGAGGACAGTATTTGTGCTGTTATTAAGAAGTATAAATTGTGTTCTGCCATTGAAATAAGGGAACTCGACACAAAGCAAAAGATTTCGAAGTCTGACCTACATGGGAAAGCAAAATATATTGTGTTATAGTTGTAGCTGTTAGTAGAGTCTTAATATGCGATAGAAGACCTTGGTGTTTAATAGAAAATATATTTAAGTGTGTTATCAGTGTGTTATCAGTGTTTAAGTTACTGTTATGTGTCATTTGTTTGCCAGGATGATGTAAGCAGACAGCAAATAAATGCATGGTTTGAGATTATAACCAGGTTTGTCTATGGCATTCACTATTATTTAAGGTGGACCAATGCATATTCATGGGTGCATATTCAACCACCACATTCCTCCTGCACAAACAATTCCTACATACTAGCGTTTGGTCTTAGCAGCTGATGTTGGCTATTATACAATTTCTTGAAAGCACATGCAGCTACCGACACATGATTTTTAGAGCAGTAAGTCGGAAGCAAAGACTGATTTTTTTCTGTGGTCTAAGCTTAAATGATATGTTTAAAGAAAGGAACATTTGTGGAATATATTTACTTTCCTGCTGCGAGAACCTTTATACGAGAACCTCTGCACATTGGACGTGCATGCTGCTTCTCTTGCTGTTATAGCCAAAATGAAAAATTGTTCTTATGAACCACTTCGCAGCTTTGCATTGTGCACTTTTACTTGCAGTTAGCATTTATATGCTGTGCTATGGACAACAGCAAGACAAGTCAGGCAAACCACCATGTGAAACACTTTAAAGATTCTGCCTTAGGGCGCGTTGGTACTATATATAGTGCAAGACAGATGAGCTGCCCGTACAGCAGCGCTGTCAGCATTACACGGCTGACAGCACCGCAAACCCTTAAATTTATATTTGTTTGACAGATAATGCATTCTAGTAGTTTTCATGTCGTATATGCATGAAAATGTAAACAAGAACTGGTGAAAACAGCATTATTTTACGTGTATAGTGTACCTTACCACAAGGTAAGGTACACAGATATCTTGGTAAGCTACACAAGATATATACGTAATAAACGCTGTTTTTCACTAATTCTTGTTTCACATTTTCATGCATATGCAACATGAAAACTACTAGAGTAAATTATCTGTCAAGCAAATATAAATTTAAGGGTTTGCGGTGCTGTCAGCCGTGTTATGCTGACAGCACTGCTGTTATGCATGTCTACAAATATTCTGCAATGTCAGTTGAGTGTTGCTTGAACGTCACATACGTACGTTGCCTGAAAGTTCAAGTGACAAAGGCAACATCCACATTACGTTGCCAGGAAGTTCTGTTAACGTTATGTTAACGTCGTGAATGTGCTGTTCAACGCTGCCACAACGTTACGACCCAACGTTGTGTGGCGATCAAAAAAGAGGACATTAGCAGCATGTAGGCAACGTTATACGCCGACATTTGTGCACATTCAGAGAACGTTATGGCAACATTTTGCGTTACTTGGGCGTATGTACCCCAACCCATTTTTAGTCTTCTGTGGGTTTCCTTCTCATGTTGAGCGTCCCCTGTGGGTAATTGATCTAGATAAACGTGCTCATGCACCGACTGTAGAGACTGACGTGGTCGTGAAATCTTGTTTCCTTGCCAGACTACTGAACAGCATACTTGTATTCTGCATCATAATCTTCAACCCTACTCTTACACTTTCTTGGTTAAGGTACTCAGTAATTTGTAATTCGTCCCCAGTCTTGATGACCAGTAGCATATCATCTGCAAACCAAAGGTTCCTGAGATATTCCCCACTGATCCTCACTCCTAAGCGTTTCCAATGGAATAGCTCGAATACTTCTTCTAAGCATACAGAGGCATTGAAGAAAGTGCGTCTCCGTGTCCGATGCCTTTCCTGATAGATAACTTTCTGCTGTTCGTGTAAAGAAAAAGGTAGCTCTCGATTCTTTGTAGATATTTACCAAGATATGCACGCGTATGCTTCATGTACTCCTTGATTCGTGTAACACGACTTCAGCTTCGCTCTCAGCTTCAGAAGGCAGCCAAAATGACATCTTGTTACCTTCGCCAACAAGGACTTGAAATTTCATGTGGAAAGTGCGCAATGGTGGCATTCAGCAGGAAGGTAATGTCTACTTACGGCATATCAATTAACGGTTAACTTGTACCATACAGCAGAAGTCACAGGTTTTTAGGAGTCGTAATTGAATTGTTTGAACTCCGCACGTGAATTACGTGAAAAACCGGCTCACTGCTCTCTGTCACCCGTTCAGGTTCCTTGCAGGAAAAAGTTAGGGAGTATCTGTACACGGTATGTTACAGTTGTACATGGTATTGTTCGTTGGATTCCCGCATACAGCCTGCCTTCAATACCCAAGACCTGCAAGACTAACCTGCGTACGATTCAGAGCATTCAAGCCCAAACCCTTAAGATATGTCTTTGCTTACCACGCAGTGCGTCAACGGCTGAAACCATTGCCATTGCATGGGATTAACTCATCACGACGCACATTACCGTTGAGACAATGCGTACGCATCTCAGACACAATGCAAGCCCCCCTTCCCACTACCTCACAAGCCTCTCTGCTGAAAGGCCCTGCTGGACATTTAGCGCTATTGTTAGTGCACATCGTACGTTGTTTATTTCAGAGTACGCACCTGCGGCCAAGCCACTGTTTCCTTCGTGGTGTTTGAACCGTGCATAAGTACATATAACGATTCCAGGACTATAGAAGAAGTCAGATCTGCCGTCTCCTGCTCTAAAACAACTGAGCTTACCCCTCTTGTACGAAAAGTACAGCTACCACGTGCACATCTATACCGATGGATCGACTACGTCGTCCAGTTCTGGTGGGCAGTGTTTATACCAACGCGAGGAACAACACTGCGATTCAAGACATCGCATGTCACGACGTCTACGGCGGCAGAACTAACGGTTCTGCGTCGTGCACTGGAATTTATTGATTCTGAAAGACATGGCAAACGGGCTTTGTTTTCTGACTGAAAACGGCATTAGACTACACGCAGTCAGTTTTCCGACGCGCATGTTATGTACAGCTGACATACGAAATCGTGAAACTTCACCACCACGTCCAACAGAAAGGCCACGAGGTTCACTTTCAATGAGTACCTGGTCATTGTGTAATCAGTGGCAATGATTCCGCAGATATTGCTGTTCGCACATCACATCAAGAAGATCACAGCGTTCCAATTCCGCTTTCGAAGGCAGGTGCTGCAAGGCAGCTTAGACACCTGGCACGCCGTCTCTTACTGACCAAGTGTAACTCGCCAAACTTAATACATACACAACTGAATCGATTAAACCCCTCATTGCAACTCCTACCTCCATTCGGACTTCCTAGACGGACTTCCTAGACGTGAACTCCTTCTACGGTAGCTCTACATGGGGGTGGTGCCGAAAACGTGCATAGCGTATGGCTGCAACGGGATCTTTAAAACGGAATGCGGCCAGGTCTGCGTCCGGACTGCACCGTGTACCACATAGTAGGCGCGTTTCATTAATGGCAAGTAAACTTAAAATTGAAATACCTCTGCATTAAGCTAAGGCGTCACTTCAAAAACATGACATTGATGACGAAGACATATTACATAGTTGACCCGCTCTTGATGGTGGTGGCAGCGCATGCCATACTTCCCGTACTTGTTTAAGGCACCGTAACACTGGTTGAATACACGACCATCAAGAGTCCGATGCCATCAATTGGCCGTCTATTCAGCACAGTTTGTCGCTGAGACTGTCTTATCATACCAGGCCGACGAACGCGCAGCCGACGAGGGCGAGTTGTCGTAGTGCGTATGGCTTTCGTGTCGACGCCACCGACAAAATCGGCGTGCCGACCATCGTTCGACCAATCGCCGCGCGATCAGCTGACGTGACGATCGCGTGACGATCGAGCTTGCGGTTTGTGGTGCGCACCAGTGATTTCGCCCGGTCCCCGTTCGTTCCGACTGGCCTGGGTGAACTGCTCCAGAGGCGTCTGCTTTCACCCTCTCTGTGCCGGTGTGCTGTGCACCACTCGTCCGCAGCGCCACTCGCAGCCTCGTCCACCGGAGGGTTTGATAGTCCCCTTCTCCTACAACTGACTCACCACATAGACTGACCCCGAAACCTTTTGAACCTCGCTTATGTCATTTGCTCTATCGCCGTTCCGTCAGGGCGGGGGCTCCTGTAGCGCCCACCAACGCTGCAGCGTGGAGCGCTATAGTCGGCATTGCAAAGCGATAAAAAATAAAGAAGCGCAAGCTCGGCACGCGCCGTGTCGTTCTGAAAACTTGCCACGTTGGTGGCCGCAGTCACCGCTCCGCTAGCCGCCTTCGCCTTCTGAGTAGGAACGACGGCACGGCCCGTACGGCCGCCGTCACGTCCTCCTACAGACTCGTCTCAGAGTGGGCGAATGCGGATCATATGCACAAATTTGCATGTTTTCCTACATTTTGACATTATTTCAAATCAGCGATCCACCGTTTTCACAATATTTGAAGCTAACAACAAGCTGTGGCTACAGACGTCGATGTAAACAAATGCACCGCGTTGGTAAATTTGAACGAAAGACTGCGCTTGAAGGCTTTTTAATATGCGAAATGTCTAAAAAATGTGCAAAAGGAATCCGAAAAGCGCGTTGCACCTGCAGAAATCAGCTACAACAAATTCCAAAGGAGCAGCACTGTTAGCACAACAGCGCAATCAGTCCTCAAGTTCTCACCCAGTAGTCGGTGAGTGCTACAGGGCTTCAAGGAACAACATACTGCCCCGGAGACGCCATTAATTATTAATCGCTATTCATGAAACGCACAACCGACGCACATTCAACGTGGGCGCAGGTGCACAAATCAACAGGCGTAAGCGGCGACACCCTTACAAACGTTTCCAGCGGCAGAGGGCAGCAATGAAAAATGAAAAAAGGCCAATTTATTGCTCTAGACCAGCACACTCTGATATTTTGTCCTTTTGTATTGTTTTTGCAGCTACTGCAGGTTTCACTGAGTCCAGTATTTGTCGTCAATAGATCCCTTGCTTTATTTGGCAAGGCGAGTGCTATTCAGTTCAGGTAAACTAATAGCTGTGGTTATCGTCGTTCTCTTTTCTGACCCTGATCCACAGGTGTGGCGCCTACATACGATACTATCTAAACTTTGTCATCAGATTTGTCTGATGCCACGGCAAGAAATGTTTCTTGATCCTGTCACTTCAGCTTCGTAAAGCTGGTTTTTGCCTTTAGTGTAGGATGGGACCATAAGTTTCAAACCAAGCACTCCGATTTCTACCGTGATTGTAAAGCGCCGCTCTACTATCACTTCATCACCATAGCCAAGATACGTAGAGAAATCTGCCTGGACAACAATCTGCTTGCCACTAATTTTGCCGCCCCAGCACTCTGAAATATACGAGATGAGCCCATTAGGCGTGATCTCCACCCGCACCTTTACAATGTTGGATTTCTTTTACTGGGGTCAGGTGGTGCTCTGTGCTCTTGAGGCACTTGCCCTTTCAAGGTAAATATATGTGCGGTCAGTAATAACTCTGAAGTGAAGAAAGTTCGTACTCCGTACAATAGAAAGAACGGCGAGAATCCTGTGGTTGCGTGAGTAGCAGTGTTGTACGCATATGTGACGAATGGGTGGACGGCGTCCCAATTGGTCTGGTCCGACGCGGTGTACATTTTTAGCAAACCCCGAGAGTGCGAATAAATCGTTCAGTTGGGTCATTCATTTGCGGATGATATGCAGTTGTCATGCGATGAACGGTGTTACAGTGAAAGAGCAAGGCTTGAATAGCATCAGACAGAAAAACACATACTCCGTCGCTCAAAAGTTCACGGGGAGCACCATGGCGCAGTACTAAGTTGCGTAAGATAAATATTTCAATACTAGTTCATATTTATTGAATAAGAAGAAACATTCCGCAATTCCTCGATTAACTTGTCATATGAGGACGTACACTTCAGAGGCGGTACCCTCTTGTTTAGTGGTCGCGTCCTCCCGGACTTCCACCTCCGGCTTGGGAGTGACCTTTTAGTGACGTAAGCGGCGAAGCGACCGGTTTGCATTTGGAACCATTATAAGATTCTGCCCCTGGCTCTTCGAGACTTCCGCTCTTCCATCGATTGCGCTCAACTATCTTTGGGTCGTACAACGAGCGCCACATACCACATTTACACCGGTTATCATCCGCCCTTACGCCAACGACCATACCGAATTTTAGCGGCAATACTGCGTAATATCAACTAACCAGTTGATGATATGCTTAAGCGTGGTGTCATTCAGCCGTCCCAGAGCCCCTGGGCGGCTCCTGTTGTACTTGTGCGCAAAAGCACCGCATATCCACGAAGTGAATGATGATGAATGGGCGAAGCACCCGGGGGATCATTTGGGCAAAATGCCGGAAGCGTTCTCCAGAAGCCGGAAGCTGGCTTCCGGAAGACGGAGCTTGGCGTACATATACTATATATATATATATATATATATATATATATATATATTGTGAGCAAAATATTAATCCTTCATCTTCTTCACCTGTACATAATCATCATCACTGTGCGCGTCGTCTTCGTGCAGCGCGTGGCTCAGCCAAATAAAGGCGACGAGACAACAGCTGTGCTGCTGCCTTACAATATATATATATATATATATATATATATATATGTGTGTGTGTGTGTGTGTGTGTATTGTCACAAACAAAATAACAAGGCTTCGGTCGACGCAATACATCTTTTATGGAGCTATTCTGGCACTTTCGTCGTTTTCTTCTTCGATGAGCACCCAACATGCCTAGCATGGAATTTCACCGAGTGGCTTTCAGTCATGTCAAGGTCGTGGCATTACCCCCTTCCCTAGAAGCATCGTCTCGATGCGGAACATTTATGCACTCGGGTGTATCACAGTGATACTGTGAAGGTATACGTAGATGGTGAGAGAGGTGTAGAGCTTTGCGGTCAGTGGGAGTGGTAAAGCTTCAACCGAGAGACGTGAACGATATCGGACAGGCGTGGGCGTCGGGGATGGCGAGTGGTGCCTTCTACATCAAGAATCACTTCGTATGTGACGTCGCCAAGTCGTTTAACGATCCTATAGGGTCCAAAGTAGCGGCGCAAAAGTTTCTCCGACCGACCACGCTGGCGGATTGGTGTCCACACCCATACTTTGTCACCAGGTTGATAAGTGACATCTCGGTGACGAAGATTGTATCGGCCGGCGTCGTGTGTTGTTGGTAGCGGATACGCATTCGTGCGAGCTGGCGCGCCTCTTCACCGCATCGACCAATTTAGGCAGCATCAGTGACAACATTAGAACAGTGGGTGGGTAAAAGCATAGCGTCCAACGTTGTTAAAGCTTCCCCGCCATGCACCAAGCCGGTAGGGTGAAGCCGGTAGTTTCTTGAACGGCAGAATTATACGAAAACGTACCATATGGGAGAACGTCGTCCCAGTTTTATTGCGATAGCAATTATATGGACACTTCAACCGGATTTCTGCCTTCGGCGTCGTCGTCGCTCTCGCCGTGAGGTTCCGTATAGATTCCAAGGGCGATAAAGTCGTCGCCGCGCGCCGTGTGCGCGCGCTATCACGGAGAGCGAACGCACGGCCGAAAGCAAACGCGACCGTCGCGCGAAGGCTGTGGGGGTATGGGAGGGAGATAGGCGGGGCGACGCTGTGCTGCGGCACCAAAGGCATATCTTGCAATCGGACGTAAGCGGAACTTGCCACTGAATCTCCCACGTGAAAGCAAGAAAGCGGGAAGGCAGCGCGGGAGGGAGGGGGGGGGGGGCGCAGCTTCTACTCTGCCAACAACTCCTATCGTACTTTGCCCGGTTGTGGCCGTCGCCCGCACGGTCTCTTATCTCCACACGGCTCTGACCTTTGTATGCGCTGTGCATCCGCCGCTCAGTTTCCTTGAAGCGATAGACGGCACGAACCTTGCCTGCGGCGGCGGCTGCGATTGCTGCCAGCGTTTTTGACAGTCGTTGTCTGCGGTCATTCAGTGTGATCTATTGATGTTTCCTTGTGCGCGCTGACACCACCCTTGTTAATTCAGTTAGTAAGCGGATGTGTCCAAGTTTATGCAGCCCATAAAACTACTATCTCAACTAATTTGCTATCGCAATTGATGCTTCGCCTTTCGGGCGAAACTGCGACTTTTTGTGGTCGACGTCAACATACATGGAAATCATATCAGCGATCGTTTTGTTTAGCCTTTCTGTGAGCCCACTCGTCTGGGGATGGTAAGCAGTGGCTTTGCGTTGAACTGTACCACTGATATCTTCTGTGAGCCCGATATCTTCTGTGAGCTGCGCTGTAAATTCTGTACCCCGGTCGGTTATAACCACTTTCGGAGCACCGTGGCGGAGTACGATGCCATGTACAAAGAAGGTCGCAATATCATTAGCAGTGCCTCGTTCGAGAGCTCCGGCTTCGATGTAGCGTGTAAGATAGTCTGTGGCAACAGCAATCCAACGGTTACCAGCCCTCGACGTGGGGAATGGTCCAAGCAATTCTATGCCAACTTGCTAAAAAGGGATCCGTGGAGGATAAACGGGATGAAGAAGTCCAGCGGGACGCACGGGTGATGTTTTGCGTCTCTGGCAGTCGCGGCATGTCTTCACATAGTGCTTGACGTCATGGCGAAGGTTAGGCCAGAAGTACTTTTGGCGTGTGCGTGAAAACGTCCGTGCGAATCCCAAGTAGCCCGAAGATGCCTTGTCATGAGAGGCCCGCAGGATGTCGTCACGTAGTACGGACGGCACTACAAGGAGGCAGACGGTTGCGGTCGAGTGAAAACCCAATTTGTAGAGGACGCCATCGCGGAGAAAATACAATGATAACGTTCGGACGAACATACGAGGCGGCTCTGGTTGACGGTTCTCATGGTAGTCGATGAGAGCCCGGAGTTCTAAATCATCGCGCTGTTGCTTGCTGATGTCTGATACTGTGACAATGGAAAGAAATGCGTCCTCTTCATCAACATAGAATGACGACGATTGAAGAGGAGCACGCGACAGGCAGTCGGCGTCGGTGTGTTTACGCCCGGTCTTGAACACGATCGTCATGTTCTATTCTTGCAAGCGAAGACTCCAGCGTGCAAGAGGGCCAGAGGCATCCTTCAGATTGGTGAGCCAGCACAATGAATGGTGATCTGTCACAACTCGAAACGATCGGCCGTACAAATATGGGCGGAACTTAGCAATTGTCCACAAAACAGCCAAGCATTCCTTCTCCGTAGTGGAATAGTTACTTTCAGCTGGAGACAAAGTGCGGCTTGCGTACGCAATGACGCGCTCGGCTACATCTTGCCACTGTGCGAGGACGGCACCAAAGCCAACGTTGCTGGCATCCATGTGCAACTCGGTGTCACTGTCTTCGTCAAAGTGTCCTAGAACTGGAGGTGTTTGCAGACGTTTCTGGAGTTCACATAAGACCTCTTGTTGGTCATGGTCCCAGACAAACGGAATATTATCCTTTGTTAACCGCTGCAAAGGTTCGGCTATCCTTGAAAGTTAGCCACGAAGCGTCAATAATATGCGCAAAGCCCTAGAAAACGGCGGAGTTTGTGTTTGTTCGCAGGTGTAGGAAACGAAGCAACAGCAATGGTTTTGTCGGGGTCTGGTCTAATGCCTGCGTAGCTGAGGACATTGCCTAAAAATTTGAGTACGTCATACACGAAATGGCATTTTTCAGGCTTTAAGGACAGGCCAGCAGCACGAATTGCGTCAAGAACTGCTTGTAAGCGCTGTAGGTGCTGCTCAAAAGTGTCTGAAAGCACAACGATATCATGTAAATAGACAAGGCATAACTGCCACTTGAGACCTGATAGTACCGTGTCCATCAAGCACTGAAAGGTAGCAGGCGCAGGGCACAATCCGAAAGGAGGGTCCTTGAATTCGTAGAGTCTATCAGGCGTAGCGGTTTTCTGCTGGTCATCAACCTCTATTTGCCAGTAGCCGCTGCGTAGGTCTATCGATGAGAAGTATCGGCCATGTCGAACGCGGTCGAAAGAATCGTCGATGCGGGGAAGGGGATAAACGTGCTTCTTCGTAATGTTGTTAAGCTTGCGATAGTCAACACAAAAACGCAATGTACCGCCTTTCTTTTTTTTACCAGAACTACAGGTTACGCTCATGGACTGTTGGAGGGCTGTATGATGTCGTCGGTAAGCATTTATTCGACTTGATTTCGGATGATGTCTTGCTCTTTACGAGAAACACGGCAGGCACGCTGGCGCACGGGCCTTTCATCGGGATTTGTAATAATTCGGTGTTTCGCAATAGGCGTTTGGTTGACCTTTGATGTTGAAGCGAAACAGTCCTCAAAAGACTATAAAATGCTTCGAATGCTAGCTTGTTGTTCACCTGATAATTTTGAATTCACATCAATTTTGCTGTTGGCCGGTACGTCACAGGTAGCGTCTTCACCACTCTGTCTTACAGTTAAGCAAGCAGGATAGTCACTGACTGGCTCCAAATAGGTGATGGCAGTTTGTGGGGCAAAGTGTTGGTATTCACGACTGAAATGGGTCACTAAAATCTGAGCAGTCCGTGACGATAGCTGCAAGATGCCGCGGGCTATGCAAATCTGTCGAGCCAACAAGACTGACAGATTGCTTTCAGCGATTGCGAGATGGGGAGCATCGTCGTCTGTTTCCACAATGATCAATGTAGTACTCCGTGGTGGCAAAGTAGCGCAGTCACCCGAAACGCGTAACACCGTGGACTGTGGGTAATAGTCGTCCGAATGAGTTGCATGTTCGCTGGAAAAAGTGACAAGGAACTCGCGAAGGTTTATGATGGCCCCGTACTCCCGAAGAAAGTCCATGCCGATAGTGACCTGCCTAGAGCGCTCTGCCAGTATAATAAATGAACCGACAAATGTGGCCTGACGAATGTGTACCCTCGCAGTGCATTTGCGGATTGGCGTGAGAACATGACCGCCGGCTATACGGAGCTTAGGTGTGGGCCACGGTGTCGTCACCTTGCGAAGTGCAGTAGCCAGTTGTCCGCTCAGAACAGAATAATCGGCGCCAGTATCGACAAGAGCGGTTACCGGGTGGTTATCAGCAGAAACGAGTATGTCGGTTGAAACAGCTTTACGGTTTTCGAAGAAAGGTGCCGAAGGTGCGCAGTCGTCGTTGTCGTCATCGTTATCGTCGTCGGTGACGTCGTCGTCGGGGCGTCACAGCGGAGGATTTCGCGAAGTGCGTTGGACAGCGGCCCCACTCCCGGAGGTCGCTGTTCTCAGTTTCCCTGACTTGAGCTCGCGGGCCGGTTGCCCACGGAAGCAGAGAACGTAGTATAGCGACTAGGTGACGCCGATCCTCCAGGAGGTGGTGATCGTCACTGGCGCCTCTGCGGAGATGGACATCGGGTCGTTGGCAGAGACTGTTTAAACGGTGGGAACTGCTTGTACGCCTACGGATGTTGACTGGCGAGATATTGCTGGATTTCTGTCGGGCGCTCTCATGTGGGCGCGAACGCCGGGGTGATAGCCTTGGAGTCCTATTCTCCGGTAGTATCATGCACGGTACAAGTGGCCGACTTCGCCACAGTGGAAGCAGAGTGGCTGTTAGTCAGGTGTGCGCCACACGTCTGACTTTCGCGTATTGATTCGGGGGCTCGTGGACTCGTACATAGTTGTATGCGAAGCTTGACCCTGGAAGCGGCGAAGCGGTTCTTCAGAAGAAGGCAGGTTATGGTGTTCTCGGGCTGCGCAAGTAGCCTCACTGCTTGCGCATCAGTCAGTACAGGGGCGGCTTCAGGTCGGGTTTAATCGAATGGCTGTGCCGCCTGGCGGACTTCTACGCGGGCTATATCTGTGAGGGACGTTATGGTCGGCTGAAATCGCACTCCCTGTAGTGGCTCGAGCTCCTCCCGCACGACACTACGCACAAGCTTTCGAAGCGCATCGGTGTCACAGGGCAACGAGAGAGAAGATGCTGATCCCAGGGTGATTTGGCGATCGTAGACCGAGGAGCGTTGCTGAAGGGCTCGCGCTATTGTTGTCGCCTCACTGACGAAGTCAGCTACTGTAGCTGGAGGCCTTTGCATTAGTCCTGCAAACAGCTGCTCTTTCACTGCTCGCATCAGCAGGCGGACCTTCTTCGCTTCTGTCATGCCCGGGTCAGCACGCTTGAAAAGCCGCGACGTGTCCTCTACGAACATGGCTTTGCTTTCACTAGGCTTTTCAACCCTATTCTGAAGGGCTTGCTCTGCACGCTCTTTTCTTGCGAGACTGCTGTACGTATCGCGTATCTGCCGTTGAAATTCTTGCCAGGTGGTGATGGATGGCTCGTGGTTAGCGAACCATGTTCGGGCAGAGTCCTCTAGGGCAAAGTACACATTCCTTAGCTTCTTCCGTTCATCCCAATCATTAACCTCAGCCACACCATCGAAGTCATCGAGCCAGTCTTCCACGTCCTCAAAAGGCTCACCATGGAACGGCCGCGGCCAGTGGGGCGTTTGGAGAACAAGCGACGTAGGAGGCTGTCCCGTACCGTATGTCTCCTGTGTCTCGGTTGCGGTTGTGATCGACATCCTCAGCAGATCTTGAAGGCCGTATTCCGGAGGCAGTCTTTGAAGCCGGCAGCTTTTGCGTAGATGGTCCGCTTCCAGATCCTGGGGGTCAGAGTACATAGACGCGTACCCAGAACCTCCACCAGTTTGTCACAGACAAAACAACAAAAGACTTCGGTCGATGCTATATATCCTTTATGGCGCTATTCTGGCACCTTCATCGTTATCTTCTTCGATGAGCACCCAACATGCCTAGCATGGAATTGCACCGAGTGGCTTTCAGTCGTGTCAAGGTCGAATACATCATCATGATCAGCAGCAGCAGCAGCAGCCTATATTTAGGTCCACTGCAGGACGAAGGCCTCTCCCTGCGATCTCCAATTACCCCTGTCTTGCGCTAGCGTATTCCAACTTGCCCCTGCAAATTTCCTAACTTCATCATCTCACCTGGTTTTCTGCCGTCCTCGACTGCACTTCCCTTCTCTTGGTATCCATTCTGTAACCCTAGTGGTCCATCGGTTAGCTATCCTACGCATTACATGGCCTGCCCAGCTCGATTTCTTCCGCTTAATGTCAACTAGAATATCGGCTATCCGGGTTTGTTCTCTGATCCACACCGCTCTCTTCCTGTCTCTTAACGTTACTCTTAAGATTTTTCGTCCCATCGCTCTTTGTGTGGTCCTTAACTTGTTCTCGAGCTTCTTTGTTAACCTCCAAGTTTCTGCCCCATATGTTAGCACCGGTGGAATGCAAAGATTGTACACTTTTCTTTGCAATGACAGTGGTAAGCTCCCAGTCAGGATTTGGCAATGCCTGCCGTATGCACTCCAACTCAATTTTATTCTTCTATATATATATATATATATATATATATATATATATATATATATATATATATATATATATATATATATATACTGTACATGTGTACATAGCCCTTGTGCACAGCAGCGCCCCTAGCTACGGACGAGAGAGAGAGCGCGCGTCGGGAACGAGAGAGAAAGGGAGCGCAGCTGCGCATCTAGCGGGCGCGGCGATTACTAGCGTTGCTACGACGGCGCGACGAGGCACAAGGCTTGACCCTAAGGAGCTTCGCCCCTAAAAACGCAACGTCTCTTGCTGTGGCGATGGAAAAAGCTGCAGTCTCTGGGTAACGCGGGAGGTGGTCCATGCCGACAATTATCCACCTATTCCAAGAGGTGGTCGAGGCAAGTGGGCCGTATCAGTCGATACCGACGCACTCGAATGGATGGGCCCGGCAAGGGAGAGGCAGAAGTGTACCGGCCCAGCGTTGAGTTGGAGCCTTGAGCCGCTGACGAGCAGTGTAGCCACGTATGTACTTGCACACAAATGCATACATTCCGTGCCAGAATTATCGTTACCACAGGCAGTTGTAGGTCTTGAGAACGCCGACGTGAGCGCGTGGCGGGTCGGCGTGGAAAGCAGCGCAGATGTGCGTGCGCATGTGGCGGGGTACCACTAGAAGCCACCTCCAGCCATCAGACGCGTAATTCCGCCGATATAGGAGATCGTCGCAAATAGCGAAATGAGCGGCTTGGCGACGTAGAGCCCTTGAGGCGCGATAAGTTGATGGGTCAGTTAGAAAGTAAAGGAATTGACAAATCCACGCATCCTTGCGTGGCCCCGACGACATGTCTGCGAAGTCAATAGGTGACTAGAGAGCCGAAGAAGCTGGCGGAGAAGCTGTGTCAGACGCTTGCGGCGAGCGGGACAGAGAGAGAGAGAAACGTTTATTTAGACGATCGAGTTGATCTTGAGGACGAGTGGGAGGTGTCCTCATTACAGGACTCCACTGGCCATGGCTGCTCGACGTACTTGCTGGACGAGAGCTTTTTGTCCCGCCAGGGTATCGCCGGTCAGCTGTACCTCCCACCGCTCAAATGACGTGTTAGGCGTCTTTAAATGTTCAGGTTTGCCCCCGCACCCCCACGAGATGTGAAAGAGCGTAGGGCGTGTGTCGCCGCACCAGGGGCAGATGTCGCGATTTGTTTGTGGGTACATTTTACTGTATTTGAGCGGGACAGTGCATCAGCGTCTGAGTGTTAGCTGCCGGATCGGTACACAACACGAATATATAATCTTACAGGCGAAGCGCCCAAGGACCGAGGCGTCCCGAGGGATCTTTCAGCGACGAGAACCAACATAGAGCATGATGGTCCGTGTCGACGCCGAAAGGGCGGCCATAAAGGTACGGAACAAACTTAGCCAAAGCGCAAATTGTGGCGAGGCACTCTTTCGCAGTGACGCAGTAATTACACTCGGCTTGCCTGAGGGTTCGACTCTCGCTGCAGCGGCACGGAGCAGAGCAAGGAGAGACAAGTCTGTGGTGACGCGTGGGGGGCGGGGGGGTAACCGCTGAGAATAAAATAAGAGGAGTCTTCTCGTCGCTGCGGTAGGACCTCGAGAAAGACATGTCGGACCGTCGGGAAGGGTACCTCGGCTCGATTGACCGTGAGCCGGCCGTGACGGGATAGGTCAGAGGGTGATGAGCCACTTGGTCGTGCGCGACGTAACCCGAGAGATAAATAGTGGCGTGAGTCTGCTGTGGTACGATGATGTCAGGAGAGACCGAGGGGTCCAGTTGTTTAAGGTGTAGAAGGAGGTGGTTACGCTAACATCGATGGTTACGTTAACATCGATGTCAGAGGAGGAGGCGATTGAGGAGTGCAGAGAGGATGACAGGGTGATGGCTGCCTCGAGCTTATCTTCAAGAGCTCGCAGTTGGGCTTGGAAGGAGTAAATTTGGGTCTTTTGCACCGCAAATTGAGCGGTTTGTTCAGTGAGTAGCTGTCGTAGAGAGGCGTTTCCTTGCTGCAGTGCGACGACCTGCGGCGAGGGAGACGCCGAGGGAGCGCCAAAAGGGGGGGGGGGGACAACGGCGACTGGGTGGGTTTAGAGGCGGGTTTAGGCGCCGCCGGGGCGAGGGTCGAAAAGCCAGTGGTCGACTTCGTGGAGGCGGCGGACTGCATGCCTGTTGCTTCGGACGTTGAGGGCGTTCCACGTTGCGCTGCTTACAGTTGGAGCTGTGCGTGGAGTGATTCCCGTTGCAGAGGATGCAGTGGGGGGTGCAAGTGGGGGGCGAGCCATCGGGTAGTAGGGGGTGAGTGTCGCCGCAGCGACGGCACTGGTCTTGTCTTTGCATGGGGCACACAACGGTCTGATGGCCAGTCAAGCGGCAGTTGAAACAGGCCTCCACCTGTGGAAACTAAGGAGGCGAAGGTGGATTAAATCAATCAATCAATCATTTTATTTCAGCATCAATGAAAATCAATTACACTTGGTGGGTACAGACAAAAAGTCATTATTCAGGCTTGACAGGGTCTGTAACCCCGGGCTGGGCAAACAAGGCACATGATTATACAATACAGAAATACAAAGGAACCAATCTGGATATTATACAGACAATCGGTTTTTCACTGAACGGTCATAAATGCGCTAGTAAGGTCGGAAATGCTAAAGGAACCGATAATGCCATCTTTATTCAAATACAAACAAGACAAGCGAGAGTGTTACATGTGAAGGTCTGAATTATTAAGTAGCACATGTAACTGGTATTTTAACATTTGTGTGCCGTAATTTGTTCGCATTCTAGGCACCCTCCAGACTTCGCGTACGCTCAGGGTGCGCACATGCTCAGCCTGTCTTAACCCAGGCAATTCTGTAAAAAACGTGTCGTTGTTTTTCGTAGCCAATGTATAGCGTTTCTGTAACATTGAACTCACCGTTCATTCACTGGTAATAGATTGAGAGCCTTGAAAATTGGTTTCGTGTGTGCGTCGTATGCAGCATTAACGATATTGCGAAGTGATTTCTTTTGAAGTTTGTGTAGTTTTTCAATGTAAGTTTTCGTGGTCGTGCCCCAAACTAAGTAACAGTACGATAGGTTGGACAAAAATAGCGATTTGTAAATTAAGAACTTTATGTTCTGAGGCAGGATGTAGCGAAAGTTGCATAAGATGCCTACAGTTTTTGAAAGTTTATTTAGGGTGCATTTAATTGATCTGTCCACGTCATATGTTCTTCAAAAATGACACCAAGGCTTCTAGCTACGCGTGAAAGCTCTATAGTTGATGACCCTAATTTTAAGTTGTCGGTGATTTTCAGCCTTTTGTTCTGAGGGCGAAACAATACTGCATTTTTCTTTGCCGCATTTAAGTTCAATGAATTGGCAACACTCCATGTGTGGATTTTTCTTAGTACTGCGTTGCCTTTTTCTACGAGTTTTGAAGAGTCATGGCCTGTAATAAAAATACTTGTGTCGTCCGCGAAAATGATAAACTTAGTGTCAGTACAAGTATTTACGATGCCATTTATGTACAAGTTGAAGAGTAAAGCGCCCAAAGTACTGCCTTGAGGCACACCAGCAGTAACTGGCTTTAATTCAGATACAAAGTCGTTAACAGTGACTTGCTGCCGACGGTGATGAAAGTAAGAAGTGATAAGTTTTAGGAAAGTACCTCTAAAGCCATAATGCTGCAATTTCTCAAACAAGGAATGGTGATTAATTGAGTCAAAGGCTTTTGAGTAGTCAATGAAACTGCCTAGTGTGCATAGATGATCTTCAAATGAGTGCAAGACAAATTCCTTTTGCCTCAGAAGAGCCGTTTCAGTTGAACAACCCTTCCGGAAGCCATACTGGCAAGGCGTAATAATGTTATGCTTCGTAGTAAAACTGGACATGCGGTTACATATCAATTTTTCAATGCATTTCGAGAACACGGGAACTTTTGAAATAGGCCTATAGTTAGATAAATTATTGATATCAACACTCTTCAATGAAGCACACTAAACAAACTGGTTTATTGTGGGCGAACTTGTGCCCGGAGACTTAACACTCAAACACATTCACACAATTGACAAGCAGAGTTAACAGGATCGCGTTGCACAGTCAACCACGTCCGAAGATTGAGCACACGCGCAGCCGCGTTCGCGTGCACGAGGAACACACGCTGTCTCGCCACGCGCAAGCCGTTGCTGGCGTTCTTCTAACGGCGGTGCGATGTGACGCCTGGAAGGATACTTCGCGTGGAGAGATAACTGCGGCATTACTCCCCCACCGAAAACGCATCGCCCCGATGCGCGCAAAAGAAATTTCATATGCATAAGTGTTTTCATTGCCTGTCGAAGTACGGCTTCATGCGGACTACATGTACGACTTCTGCAAGGTTGTGGCGCTTTGATAGCTTTTGTCCACGAGGAATGACTTCGTAATTCAGGTCACCTACTCGGCGAATAACTTCGTAAGGACCGAAGAATCGGCGAAGGAGTTTTAAGGGCGAAGCTCCTTAGGGTGTGGGTCTGTCCCTCATCTGTAGTATGTAGTAGTAGTAGTAGTCGGCGTCGTAGTAGTATTAGGTAGCCACGTCTACTTTTATGAAAAAAGTTGTCGCAGTTTCACCTGAAAGGCGAAGCATCAATTGCGATAGCAAATTTGAAGAGAGCTATACGGAGTAATGATAGCAGCTTTATCAGCTGTATAAACTTGGACAT
>NC_051155.1:51800825-51826007 GCF_013339745.2 Dermacentor silvarum
TTTTCCCAGGTGTCGGCAACATGGCCGACCACCATGCTCGTCGATGCAAGCGATGTATCAACGCCAAAATATTGGATTTCTGCTCAACTCGGCAGTCAAATTAGCACGCAGTAGTGCGGTGGAGTCCGAATTAAATAGAATGGCGTACCTTAAGGTGTGCGAAATTTCGGTCGAGTTTATTTTGAAACTTATGGGCCAGTGATCCTGCCTCAAAGTAATCCGAATAATCGAGCTTGTTTGAACTGCTGGTGTCGAAATAGTTAGTCGACGCCAGTTGAACCATTCGATAACATTCGAACCAGTCGATACCATTGAACAGTACCTGGTGTCGTCTGAAGCAATGACTGAGCGTTATGAGAGGCTCATCAAGGCTGACCTGGCTCAGAAAAGCATTGATGACATTGAGTCAGGCCAGGTGCTTCTGACTGATAAAGAGCCGTGCTGAAAAATAAAGTGTCAGCTATCAATGAAAAAATCATGCGATGTGAACATATGAGCAGCTTCACTCAACTTGAAATAAACTAATTACAGCACACTGTGTGAACAGGTTCGTGTCTTCATATAAATTGAGGGAGAGAGCGAGAGTGAATAAACTTAATCAAACGAGCACGCGAGCGTAGGGAAACATGTATTAGAGGCGGAGCAACATTGTTTTACAGCAAGCAAATACTTTCTGGAATAACGCTTGTCAATTTTAAGTGTTTGAATTAGCTTAGAACGTGTCCAGCAGTTGGCATTTATTAGCTCCAAAGTGCTCCGAAATCTGAATCTGCATTCTCCAAACTGCTCGAAAATTAAGATTTGCTGCTCCAAAAATTGCTCCAAATCTCAATTCATCAGTGGCACCACTGAAATACGCAAGTGATCCGATGTAGAGAAGAAGCAGGCGCTATGTACTTGATAAAGTATATTGTTTGTGTCAACCGCTGCAGACTGTGTGGTGATCAGGGGGCCAAGACCTCGTCAGGCTTTCTTGCCTTTAGTCTTTGCCTCCGCAGGGGACTTTTCTATTCTTCTGGCAAATTAAACATGTATGATTTGATTAGATTTAAAGATAGAGCTACGAGCAATGTTTTACTACAAAAGTTGCACAACTTTGTCTGGCGTTGTTTACAAACTTATTCCTCGCATTTTTGAGTATGACAGCCCACAAACAAATATCATGAAACAATACACCAATAGCGCATGCTTTTATGTTAAATCTTCTCAAACAAAATTAAAAGTACGAAAAAACTAAATACTAAAAGTGTGAAACAAGAAATTGACAATCACTTAAGCATGTACACCAAAGACAGTGAAGGCGAAAGCGTGCGCAGCTCCAGAGACATTACTTAAATTACTTGATGTTCTCATTCGAATGCATTGTTACTTCTAATAATTTGTTTTAACGCGTAAGTATTTATATGGTTACCCAACGAGTAAACTATCCGTCCCTCCGGCCGTCCGTTGCCTAAGACGATCACTTTCAAGATAGAGCCCGCAGAAATGTTTTCGCCAGCTGTGGAAGAAGACGACGAACGCGCGAGCAGTAGCACAAGCGCGTCTCTTACCGAGTGGGTCGCTCGGCCTGACTTACAGCAATAACGAGTGGGAGGCGCTTCTGCACAGCACAAACCTCAACACGAAATCCTGGCCGTCCAGCGCGCCCGCGACAGCACTCACTTACTCACTCACTCACGTGACTTGTGCAATCAGGCACGCACTAAGCAAACCTTTAATAATCCGGAACTGTGGAGGAGCCGTGGCTTCGGATCGGAACGTCATCAGCGCAGCTGGCGCCGCCACCGCCAGTAGTTAGCTTGCCTCATCAGTTCACGTTGCGCCGCCTTCCACAGCAGTTCATGTCACCGTCATTTGGTCGCCGCAGCGCTGTCGCATTTACCCTGATGGCGCCAAGACGACCACAGCCGCTAAGCAGCGCGAGGATTACCAGCACTCAACACCACATCGTTACCACGAAATGCTTACGCATCATTCAGATAACTTCCTGAGGAGATTCTACGCAAATTTTCTTTCCCGCTCGTACTGAAATATTACATAATCTTCCATTAAACGCCCCTGTATTCCTTCCGATGCGGTTTCTTGTGCAAGAAATTTATTTTTATTGGCGCATGTGAGTAGCTTTCTATTTGCACATCTGAAGCGCAGTATCCTGACTACGAATTTGAAGCCCGAAGTGGAAAGTGTCGTATGTGTTGCGCGGGTAATAGACGAGCACCAAGTTACAGTTAGACATGTCTGAAGCATGGACGCTGGATAACAAATGTTTCTTTTTTATAATGTTTTTTTTTTTAACCAGCGGCCGTGCTTGGCTGTGTTTAAAAGTATGTCCGGTGCTCCCTGAAAAAGTTATCTAGGAGCGTTTCTTTTCATTATAGTTATCTCCAGATAATCTGCTGCCGGCGATGTTCGTATAATATACGTAGTTCGATTTGAATTTTACATTGCTCCCTTTATTTCGCCTCAGAATTATCCACATTACATTTTAATTTAAAAAAACCTAATTTAACCTCATTCTGAGGGACACGTTCCATTGTTCGAAGTGTAACTGGAACGCCTTCCTTTCGCATTAAAGGAACTTGTAACGGGAACTCGTTTCAAGATTGGGAAGGAACGAGGAACGAGCTTTCGTTCCTGTTTTAAAGGAACGTGTGCAACACTGGCGTCGCGTAAAATAGAGGAACAAGCACGGCGCAAGCACGATAAGAACGCTCAGGGCCACTCAGCGCCCGTACGAACGAATGAATGATGATTTAGTTTCCCATGAAAGTGCGGGATTCCCAGAACCCAGAACGCCACATGGTGGGGTTCTGGGTAAAATGTTGCGCTCAGGCAACTTAACCAGCCCGAAAACCCATTAAAGGCAACAGAAGACAGCCGGAAATCGCATGTAAGTACACAGGTGGGCAGGCGTCAAATGACAAAAATGTAAATTTACAAACAAACGTAAAACATGTGAGTAATTAGAAAAAACAAGTAGTATGTGCTTACAAGACAGTAATAATTTTCCATACAACAGTAGCGGAGAAAATAGAAATGGTCAGCAAATATTCAAGACTCAAATATATTTACATCTACGTAATGCGAAGCATTCATGATTTCTATATTAGCATTGTATGACGACTTTAACTCATGTATATGGAATGGCTACAAGAGAGTATATGTGGTAGTGTTAATATTAGTGAGACATAATGGTTGCGATGCGAGATATGATATTTAAAGCGAGCTAAAATCCAGTGGCACGTAGCCAGTGGTCCCAGTGCACATACCGAGTAAACATACCCAGTCGCCCCTGTGGCACATTATGTTGGAGTGCTCTACACCGCGATCGGCCCAATAAAACGGTTACACCTTGCCAGGCCGCGAAAGAGTGGCTGCACACGCAGAATACGCAAAAAAAGTGCTCCACGGTTCACTTACTGATGAAAAGGCGCATAAACACAATGTAGTCGTGGTTGGTGCATTGTATTTCATTTTGAACCGATGAATTCTCAGTTGTACGCACTTCTTTTAGGTTCTACTACTGCCACAGCTGTTATTAACTCTAGCATGATCGAATATTTCCCGTTTTTATAGTCTATGCTTTGTAGTCTTCTGTGTTTTATGGGCTCGTTTAAACCATGCATCAACCTACCCCTAACATTTGCACTGCCTAAGTAACTACATGAAAAATGGCAGTGGATAAAATGCAAAAAGAAAAGGGCACTCAGAGCTTTTTCAGAATAACGAAAATTGGTCTATATATTGATAGCGGGACTGATCGCTAAGCATCACACCAGCAACTTTCTGCAAGTATGTTTTCCATGCTCCCTTTCCTACGTCGTGCCGGTGCTTCGAAACGAGTGAGTTTCCTAAGTGGATATGGGCTCCGTTCATATGGCTTGTTCCATGTGCCGGGCACGTGCCCCACTCTCGGCTTGTCCAACGGCAGCTGCACCGCACCGCCATTGTGTTCCTCGCAGCCTGAAAATGAATGAGTGGCCTTGCCTGCTTCGCAAGTGTCTGATGGCATCGCTTTCCGAAGTTATATTCAGTGAGCTGGCCTATCGGCTTGATATATCCCATCTGTTGTGCAGACGCCAGTATATGACGCCGCACGGAGCACCTTATCGCTGTAATTTCTTCTTCCCTGTTTAAGGGAGACTAACAATTATATTGTCCGGCAGAAAATATATTTAACGCTGATTTGCAAGAGATTTTCTGCGGATGCATCGAATGCCAATTGTTTTTTCTTATTTTTACAGATAAAGCTCCACGTACTAATGGTGAATGGAATATGCCGGATGATTTCCTTGATTCACTTATTGTGGAGACAGCTTTTCTTTGTAGAAGAGTAAAGTGCTAGAATACGACGATTGTTTCTGCAATACACCATAGCGGGTCTATGGAGCGCCTATTCTGTGGCGACAATACAAATAAGGCAAATGATGTTGTTTCCGTACAAGACGACAATCTGCGATGAGTCTGGTGGAAGTTGCGGACTTGATGGAGAATTTGCTTGTTGCCGACGGGTAGTGCGTGCCTCTGCTGCAGATTGTCAAACGCATAGGTAGTCTCGAGAACGGTGCACCATTTGTTCCCCCTACAAATGCGTCCTTAGAAGATGTATGGACCGGGGCTTCTGAACGCTTGTTTCAAGCAGCGTCGGCTGCTCCAAGAAGCCGCATTAGAAGAGAAAGTTTGAACTACTAGTTTTGAAGTATATCCTGCGATGACAGTATTGCGGGAGGGTACTGCTGGAGGCTAGGGCAAGAGCAATTTACGGGGTTTCAAGATCACCAATTTTTTGTTGTATTTCCTAACAGATCAAGTAAACTTAGGCGCTGTATTGCGTTGACGCATTAGCGCACATAAAGAACGCCAGCAGCACTGTTCACGAGTAATTCGACGTTGTGGTGACGCAAAACAGCTCACAAGAATGGCCTGCTGTGGCATGCAATCAGTTGTCGTGTACTTATGTCACAAGCGACGATCGTCATCGCATGAAATTTGTAGTTCAAGAGACGCGTATAGAAGTGAACGTGTTTGCTTAAAAAAGCTGAACGATGCGGGATACACCGCATTTTCGGCGCTCTGCATGCGCCTCGTTTCGGAATGCACGGGTAAAAGTAAATATTTCTCGAAAGAAAACTTATCAAAGGACACTTTGAAAGCACGCAAATGTTTTAGCCTCCCACTGCAGCCTCATTCAATAGTGACATAGGCACATGGGCGATAAAATCAGTTACTAAGTAGGTAATTAACCAACCTTGAATACTTCATAAACAGGCTTGGATGCTGCACAGTCATCGATTATCTGCTGAAGTGACCGTAGGTGTATTGCAGGAACAATCATCGTATTCTATCACTTCACTCTTTCCATAAGAAAAATCTGTCTGCACAAAAAGTAAGTCTAGGAAATCGCCCGCAATATATTATTTAACGAGTAGTCATTACGACACAAAGAAGGCAAATAATGTGGTTTCCGTAGAAGAAAACTTGCGATGAGTCTGCAACGTTTGTTTGAAGCAGCGTCAGCTGCTCCATGGAGCGGCATTTGAATAGAAAGTTTGAACTACTAGTTTTCAAGTATATCCTGCGATGACCGTATTGCATGTCCTCTTCATATTTGTACTCTTCATATTTGAGATTTCATGCGACTTCTTGAATGTTTCACCAATGAATTCTATGTGCTCAACAATCTGAAGCAGTGGCACGCCCAACCCGTCAGCAACATGAAAATTCTCCATCCCATTCCAGAAGTTCCACCAGACTCAACGCAGATTGTCTTCTTATACGGAAACCACATCATTTGGTATTTGTGTGTCGTAGCCATAACGGGCTATGGAAGGCCTTTCTGAGAAAAAGAAATGTACTCTTCATTTTTGCGATTTCATGCGACTTCTTGAATGCTTCACCAATAAATCCACGTTTGCAGCTGTGTAGGCTTTGTAGCTTCAACTTAAAGTGCTTTCAAATTGGGAAAGAGTGTGACCCTCCAACAGCGAACGACAAGAGCAGGAGTTAGCGCTTGTTCTTCATCCGGTGTCGTACAAAGACATGTTAACAGGCAACCGTTAACCATCGCTTAGAGTTCCGTTAGAAGCCTAATTATCTGCTCGTAACTGATAAACCATGTGCAGACATGTTTTTTTAGGCTGTCCTTCACTGATCAAAGCATGCATTTTTAGAATCCAAAAGAATCCAAAAAGAGCGTTCTGCTGATAATTTCTACAAGAGAAAGGTGTGTTATTGGGCTAGTTGTCAATCCATTGTGAAAAGAACGTAACCGCAGATTCACGACGGACAGAAAAGCCGGACACAACCGTAAACTTCCAACGGACATTTTTTAGGACGACGAATGTGTCGATGTGGTTTTCGCATTTAAAGCTATTGTTTTCAGCTGACCATGTGTGATGTAGGTATGATCTTCGCGCGAAATAACCCCTCAAGCCGGTAGGCTCAGTCCATGGCTAGCACGTTAAACTAACTGGTCATATTTTTGTCCCCAGATGCTGGATAGAAAGACAAGAAACGTCAACGCCGTTTGCGTTGCACAGCCAGTGGTACAAAAAGGAAATGGTCATTTTCAACTTTTATCGCGTATTGCATATGCGGAAGATATGACAGCGCGCGGCAATTTCGCTCTTTTTTTTCTGCGCAGCATAATCATTGCAGTGATGCGCCTGGACCTGTGACGTCAGTGCTGAAAAGTTCGCTGTGCGAACGGAACATAAATACGTTATGAGAGAGCCCATCTCACGATGACTGTCGGCGCTAATGCGATTTGTATTCGAGCAACTTAATTATATTATGTAGGTTATTTGAGATTTTTACGTTGCTTCGGATATATGGGACATAAATAGACTTCGAGCTAGGCCTAATTTACAACCGGTCGGTCAGTACCATGGCGGCATGACTGCTGTAGGACGGCGAAGCAATGAACGGTGATGGAATGTCAAACAATGTCGTTTGGAACGATAAAGGCAGTATGACGAGGACTACAAGTCGACATTGGGATGATGTCTCTGAAGTAATGACGGTTCTATAACAACGACGACGTGCGGAAGACCGCGTGAGGACAGTCGGATGACGACTTGTGCATGGCGACGACGATGGTATGACGAGAATCGGATGAAAAAATCTTCAATTACCATGCTACTAACGACCATGACGGAATCACGGGGAGGGTACGACAGCGAATGCATGAGGACCGTTGTATCATCATAATCATGATCATGAGCCTATTTCTATGTCCACTGCAGGACAAAAGCCTCTCCCTGCGATCTTCAGTTACGCCTACTTGCTCTGATTCCAACTTACGCCAGCAAATTTCCTAATTTGATCACCCCACCTAGTTTTCTGCCGTCCTCTAGACTGCGCTTCCCTTCCCTTGGCACTCTTTCTGTAACTCTAATGGTTCACCGGTTATGTACTCTACTCAATACATGAGCTGTGCAGCTCTGCTTTTTTTCGCCTAGTGTCAGCTAGAAGATCAGGTATCCCCGTTTTCTATCTTCGTGTCTCTTAAAGTTACGCCTAAGATATTTTGTTCCATCGCTTATTGTGCGGTCCTTAACTTGTTGAAGGGCTTCTTTGTTAACCTCGAAATTTCTGCCCCATAGTTAGCTTCGGAAGAGTGCAATGAATGCACATTTTTCTTTTTAAGGATAGTGGTAAGCTCCCAGTCAGGATTTGGGAACGCCTTCCGCCCAAGTAACACAGAACGTAGCGTAAACGTTGCCTGATTGTAACAAATGTCAGGCAACGTTAAACAGCCAACCTCAACGTTGAATGTACGTTGCCAGCTGTACGTTCAAGTAATGTCATAAATAAATGTCACAGCAACGTCCTGACACCCACGTTGTGTCAACGTTGCGTGTAAACATCAATTTAACGTGTAAATGGTATCAATGTAGCAACGTTACAAAACAGCACGTTCCCAGAACGTTGCCGGATGTCACCAATATTGACATTAATGTGATGCCAGGCTGCTGTAGCATTTCGCATGTATACGTTCATGCAACTATAAGATATTGTAATTTTCAACTGAACATTCATCTTTATCATACAGTGAGGTATGGAGATGTATAGTGGTTATGCAGTACTTAATATCTTCTAAGGAACACCATGTTAAATTATGTTTATTATGCTTCTCCACAGATAAGATCTGCTACAAATTATATCAAATGGCAGAAGCATTCACATGGAAAAAATGCTAATTGTTGCAACGGTTCACCTATAGTAGACAAAGTTAGGCATAAAAGTATTCCCTTCTTCCACACCAAATGCACAAGACTTTGTGACTGCTTGCACGCCACATGCCCCTAAAAGTGGAAACATTAAGCAAGGGCCATCATGAATAGGCACAAGCCCCATGATACGAGCTGCATAAAATGACGAACACATGCACACTGCACAGTGGATACACACAGATCATATCTACTTGTCCATATAAAGAACAGTGCATTTTTTTCAGTTCAAGTATAGTTTACATCATAGAAACGGCACTAGAGCAAAGGACTATAAGCCACCAATAGGGCTGCAAACACACCGTACACCAGCGCACATTTGTTTCACACACCACACAGGACACATGCACGCAGCAGACATGTTTTTTTTAGGAGGAATCTTCGCGAGCCGCACGATAAACACAGAAGGTACGGACGACAGGAGTAAAACCCGCGCACATTCAACACACCGACACGAAAGGAAATGCGGACGATACGGGTGTAACCTGCGCCACACGAGCTATCAACCCTCGTGGAATTTGATCCTTTCCACCTGAAACAGTTACAACGCACACGAAAACATCGAACACTGCACATCTGTACCTCCGATATCGTGTCAACAATTCCTGAGGCAACAATTCATGTTCACGACATCAGAAAGTTATCTAAAACTAAGTGACGGCGTAGGAAAAGTAGGCAGCATCGCTAAACGTCATGGATTGGCTTCGAGACAGCTTCGAGACAGCCCAACCGTTCAAATCAGGCCACAGCGACGGCTTGATAAGGATAACCGAAGCTGATCTCGAAGGCCATGCTTATGCTGGCTGCAGATGGCGGAAGCAATTCAAAGGTAAAATACGTTTTAGAATTTCTACGCCAAACTATAGTGTAAAATATAGATTGTTCTACAGTTATTTCGTCTCGCAACATCTATACGTAGTTGTGTGTAACCCGGCACAAAATTTTAGTATGCGAGTGTACCGGTTAATATTTTTGTCATCACAGAGGCCACAACATTCTCACAAGTATGCAGGTGGCGCTATTGTTTTTCCTCCGTGTTCTGTGATGGCGGTCGTATGTGCGGGGTGCTACGAGCGTCGCGTTTGCTTGATCGTGTGTTTTTGTGTTTGCTGTTATGAAGTAGGTCGCAGTTAGCGTGCACAGAAGTGCCTGAAGATACCTTGTGTCACGCTGCAAACTCGCCGTATGCGTGGCGCGCCAGGCAAATGTGGCCCAACGATTTTATGCCGTGGAGTACGGTTTCTTTGTTCTCGTTCTGGAAAGTTGGGTGGACGTCGCAAAGAATGTGTGTTAGCGCGCCTCAGCTCGTCCACTACGCAGCGGCATGTATGCGGGGAGTAACATCGTCGACGCAGCACCGGCAACTTGGAGAGTGCTTCGCGACCGCGTCGTACCATTCAAAAGGTAAGTAATCGTGCTGGCTAACTACGCGCGTGTTGTGTGAGCTTCTCGTGTGTGCATAGCGTGCGCGAGCGTATGAAATAGAAGTCCCGCGACAACAGTGATACCTGTGCTGATGCTTGCTGAACGCTGGTTGTCAGAGCTTAGTTACGCAAGTTTAGTGCTTCGATGCGAAATTGAAAATCTTGATAAACGTTTTCTTCCGATGAGAAATATAACGTTCGAAAATAATCGTGTTCATCATGTGCGTGCGGCGCGTGAGCTCCCGCTTTTCTCCTGAAGTTGCATAATGACTCATTTGCCTCTTTACCGATTCTTATTGCAATGACGTTTCCTTGCTTACATGGCAAGGAAACTTGTTTCATATCTACTTGTCCAAGGAAACTTGTTTCATATCTACTTGTCCAAAAAACTTGTTTCCTTGCCATGTTTCCTTGCCTCAACGTTGTAAATAATATCTGCTTACGAAGTTTTCGGTTTACGGCAGCTTTAGAGAAAAAAAATTTAAGCAATCACAGCTTGCTACTAGTCCAACTTACTTTTTAAGACAAGATGTTTTGACATACCTTATACGTAACTAAACATGACAGGGGAAAGTTAAACTGAGTCATGAAAAAAAAATGAATTGTTTTGTAAACAAACATTTCTTTGCTATGTGCTGCTGCGTGTCAATAATTTTACTGTGATCAAAGGGTCCCCATTATCAAGACATTCATCAGTGACTTCTACTTTGTGCTCTGTTGCCACCCTGCAATAATGCAAACATTGTTTTTGTGACTATATTTAGATGCTCCATGCATGTCTAGACAATTTGACAGCTTTATAAAGCTGTGTGCCACTGCTATAAGTTAACACAGAACTTATTTTATAGTGGCGAGGCTGTGACCCATAACAGTGCCTACATAACGGAGGAGCCACCAGACCCCTTGGCTATGCCTGCCGTAGTGCAACATATAATCTGGATGGTCGGGTCAGGTATGTATTTAGTGTACGTGTTCCAAAAAGTAGCATCTTGGTATCATTTGTGGATAAGTTAATCGACATTAGTCAACACAGCTTACTAAATAGGCCAAATATTTATGCAACTTGCTGTTTATTTGTGTTCATAGCTGTTATGCACACCTTATTGTGTTCTATATAAAAGTAGACCTAACATGTCCTGATGTTAAGTATTTTTTCTTGCATCAATCGCTTGGCTGCAAGTTACATTTTAATTTTGCTTAGTACACACTATTTATTACTTTTCATTTTCGTTTTCTTGTTTTGAAACTGTTTCCTATGCTGTAGGATTTTATTTCCGAATTTTTAGTGTTTACACTCTTGTGCAGCTTCTGTGCATATAAGAATTCAAAGTGTAATGGGCCAGATATGTCATAGGTGTAAGCACACAGTGTGCTTACCATTGTTTAACATTCATATTCACGATTATTTCTGTCTTGTTCCAAAAATAACTGCCACTGGAAAATACACATTTGATGAGCTCAAACTTCTTGAAATGATACATTAAGGCCAGTATTCACTGTGCTGCAGTTACTACAGTTCTGAAGTGTTTTCTAGTAAGCCTGCTTTTTTCTCTCCCATTTTTTAATATTCTTGGCAAGCTATCCCTATTCATGCAAGTAGGCATTGTAGGAGTTGCGAGTCTATGTCCCGTTGCATTATTTTTCTCTTTTTTTCAAGTCAATACAGCATAGAACACATAGCTAACTGGTAGGTAGTTCATTGTATTGATGCTCTATTATTAAAAAAGCACACTATTTCGCACATGTCTGCTTGCTCTTGCCATGTTTGCTGGTTATTGCAATGTTGCTCGTCAAATGAATTTGATTTCAACTACACCATACAGAACAGTCTTATTGGCTTTAGTGTAATTTTAATAGTGACAATCAACCAACAAGCCCTAATTCTACAGCTGTCAAGAAGTATTTCTAATACTTTGGGGTCCCTTTCCATATTTTCTGTTTCATCCTGTGTATTTGGTCAGCACAGTGGGCATTCGGTCTATTCATTCTGCTTGGCGCTGCTCAGGTCAGAATATGTTCAACCTGCAAGTCCAAATTGTAATGATATGTGTACGACTTCATTTACTGGCTGGATGAATTGAAAAAGCATTATATCTGATTCTAAGAGTATTTTTGTCAAAAATACCAGTGTCTAGAATAAGCATCATATGCACTGCAACTCTTATAGTTTTAAGTTAGGTAGGCAAATATCTATAGGTATGTATACTTGTGCATATACTTTCTACATATTGGCTAGTGTTTTAGCTACACGAAACGGTCTATGTTGTCACTACTCTCAAGTCAAATTTATGGTTGATGCGCCACTTGTTTTTGTTGTGCACTTACACTTCTGTGGTGTCATAAGCACTGTAGATGCCTGACAGCTGAAGTATTGCAGCAGTAGACAGTTTTAGTTTAGCGTACGCTATGTCATTGCGTACGATATAAAATAGTGGGTCATCACTGCGCACGTGCAGAACGCTATCCGACCTCTAGCGTATGCACGCTATTGCTCAGATTTAGCATTACCGTCTGTGCGTGGTTTGCGTAGTTTACGTTAAACATGGCGGTGGTCCCCGCTGCCCACTTCGAATTGAATTTGGCGTGGCTTTTGCAGAATTCGCTTCGTTCGTAGAAAATGACTGTGTAAGCAACTTTCGCTTACCGTCAGGCCGCTTTGACAACAGTGTAATATGGTTAACCTTGTGGAGTTTTCGAGATCGCTTCTCATTTTGAACGACACGAAGCCTAACGAGGGAAACCGACATATATCAGCGCCACCTGTCAGTGAAGTCGAGAGATAGGTGCGACGATGGCATATGGCCTCTGAGATTGGAAGATCTCGCAGGCCAACTAAAACTAATAAATGTGTGCTGTTTAGCGTACGCTGTACTATAGCGTATAGGCGTACGCTATTAGTTGCATATGCTATACTAAAACTGTCTAGTGTTGAAGCTAACTGGCACTTACTATTGCTACAGTATGCCAACAGATACCTATCACCGTATTTGTGCATTTTCTAAGAACCAGCCGTGTTTGCTAGGTGAAATTTGTAGTGTACGTATGAGTTTGCCAGTCAGTTCATGTAACTTTTCAGGATAGAATTTACATGGGGAGGAAAAGGGTACCATACAACATGACTGCTGCTAACTGACCATTTATTTTGATGGAAGGATTAAAAATAGCAACACTGGATGTGTGCTTATGTTGTGCACAATTTCGTTCAGAGGGAAGGCGTAAGTTGTAATATAAAGGCATAAAATCAGAATAAATGATATTTGTGTAAAAAGGAAAGTAAATATGGGCGCAGACTAACTTCAATCACTTGTCATCTAGAAAGGACGCCTTTTATTTCATGAATTGATCATGGGGTCTGGCTCGCATGTCTTGTTTATGTGGTATGCCTCACTGATCTCTCGTGTCAATTTTTCACCGTAGGTGAAAACAGATGATCTTAATTCAGCCTGAAGTCCTATCGCGGCAATGCACGGCCAAACTGGATGAGCAAGCTGGTCTCTTGAGTGAAATATGGGAACTTATTTGGCACATTTAGTTACCGGCCAGACTGCTCTGTGTACATTTGACCAGTTGTGAAAAAAATACAGTGAGCTGCCTCTCATAGACACTAGACAAATTTGGTGGTATCTTTAACCAAGCAAACCTCCCTTGCCTGCTCGCCTTTCTGAATTCACTTGTGAACTGTCGTGCATATCCTGCCTACTTTATTTTTCGCTGGAAATGTGCGTGCATAGCAGTCCACATGAGAATTGAGGCTTGCTGAGGTAAAGATGCAACCCAATTTGTCTTGTGTTCGTCAGGGGTAGCATAGTCTGTTCCTTTGATCATGTATATATTCAGTCAAATGTACATGGGGCAGACTGGCTGGTGCCTCAACATGTGCCCAGGAGAGCACCATAATTCACTCAAGGGAGAAATATGTTCGTGCCACTTGACAATGCACTGACACGACTGGTGCTGCGCGCCAAATTTCGATTGTTCCTCTATGGCAACCAATTGACCATCAAAATCAGTGACGAATACCACATTAAGGAAATGGGACATGTGTCAGTTGTAGAGATACAAGCTATACTTTGGCTACCACTAATTGCTGAGAGGGTGATTAGAGACAGTTACTAGGAGAGCTCATCTGGTTGGCTGGCACAAACTGTACCTGTTTCTGCACTGCAAAAAGCTGAAAGACTCTACTTGGGCTCACTGAAACTGCTCTTTAAAATAAATTTGAAACAGGGTAAGCTATATAATTTTGTGTGCAGCCCCCACACTAATGCCACTGGACGTACCTGCCATTTCCGGTTACATTTATCGCACGGTTAGACATATTTCTTTTTGCTACCAGCACTTATTGACATAAAACCGATGGCCTATTGCACAAGCAATAAAAGCACATCAAAACGCTTGGAGTAATGTGAAATTTAGGTAGGTTCATGTAAACAAAGCAAATTAATTGCTTTAATAAGAAAGTTGTGCAGACTGGGTAGGAATAGAACCTGGAGTGTGAAAGGAGCACGCTTCCCTTACGCCACGGCAGCTCTTTGGTTCTGGCTGACTTAAGGTGTGCCTAGTGCGTGTCACACTGTGCACGTCACATTGAAGCCATTTGGTTGACTAAAGGTGCTTTCACGTTCCCACACGCAAGCTGTCTTAATGTGTCTCTGCCATCTTTTATTGCAGGTACACCTAGGAAATGTTGTATACATTGGCAACGATAACTGGGGCCTGCTCCAGTGCCATCGCCGGGATTCCCTGTTCTGCAAAAAGCTGACATAACTGATGTGGGGAGCCCTGGCGCTCGGTGTAGGAGTATCACAGGGGCTCCTTGTCGGTGCTTGAAGGACGGCAATGCTGTTGAGAAGCTGACATTGAGCCCTGATAAATTGGAAGCTGTGGGTAGTAAGTATCATTCACATTTTTTCAAGTTTTTGTAATGTTTGTAACAATGCATGTATTGCACCGAAATGATTAACTTTTCAGATGCATTTGATGCATATCTTTCGAAATGTGGTACCCCTGAGGAGAAAAAAATCATCTTCTCATGCTTGGTTTTGGCCGAGCGGTTGAATCGAGTGACAAAGTTTTTCGCGTTTAGGTAGTCTAAGAAGAAACAAAAGCAGAATTAACAAACCAGCTTATTTGTGGCTACTCATGAGTTGCATTTCTTTGTTTAAAAGTGCCTGTGAATTAAGTGGCGCTAACCTACTATCAGGTCCAGAATTTTCGGTTAACACCGCTTCCAAAAGCTCGCGTTCTAATTTGGTTTTTTCAAGGCCAGAACTTCCGTATTCGTCATCCGCGGATAGCAACGGCAACTTTTGCAGTGTAGAGCAATATTCAACCCTTCTCCCGATATGCAACACCTGTAGCGTAGTTGTAGCTGGTCGTTCAGGCACTGAATTGCTGTGCAGATGTAGGCAACAACACAAGAGTTAAGACGAGAGACATGCGGCAACTCTTTAACAAAAAGCTTTATTTTTGCAAGCCCATGTTTATAGCTGTCAGTCACTGCATTGCACATGCGCAATTCGCACCCTTAGGAAGAAAGTAAACTGTCTGACAAGTGTACAGAAGGTGTGCTGATACACACAGAGCCAAGTCGCGAAATCTTTTCAGCCTCAATTATTTTACGTGTTAGTTGATCACCGCTTCTGCTGGAAACGGTACACTGAGCAAACGACGGTTCACAGTCACGCGAACTGCAATGACATTCAAGCCTACTGTCACGCACATTTTTCTTGACATTGTATGAGTGTTCTCTCAGCCGGTGATTGATGCAGTGTCCCATTTGACCTATATACTGTTTACCACAAGGGGGATACAATAAACCACATTGCTAACACAGGTGACAAACGGAATTTGGTGTTTTGTTGCATATGTGTGGCGTGCTGTGACATTGCCTTTGATTACACAACTTTAGAATGATATGCAATTTTCTTGATATTGTGAGAGCTTATGAATGTAGGGTATGACGGCCTGTTTTATGTCTGTCAGATGCAGTGACCACATGACCTCTACTCTGAAAAGCGCATGCACCGAGTGGTTGCCATGTGATCACTCCAGTATCTGACCGACTTAAAGTGGCTGTCATACCATACATTCATAAGCTGTCTCACAATATCGTGAAAACTGCAGATCGTTCCAAAGTTAAAGTTGTCTTCTTTGCACCTCAGAAGCTTATAAAGTTGTGTAATCAAAGGAAATGTTTCAGGGCAGCACACAAGTGTAACAAAAAGCACAAAAATCCGTTCGTCACCTATGTTAGCAACATGAATTACTGTACCCCTCTTTCTTGTGGTAAACAGTACATAGGCCAAACAGGACGCTGTATCAATGACCAGCTGAGAGAACACTCTATAATGTCAAGAAAAACGTGCATGACAGTTGGCTTGCATGTTGTTGCAGTTCATGTGCCAGTGAACCATTGTTTGCTCGGTGTACTGTTGTCAGCAGTAGCGGTGATCAACTAACACGTGAAATTATTGAAGCTGAAAAGATTGCGCGACTTAGCTCTATGTGTGTCAGCATCTGTACACTTATCAGACAGAGTTGACCTACCTAAGGGTGTGAATTGCGCAGGTGCAATGTGATGAGTGACGGCTATAAACATGGGTCGCTGAAAATAAAGCTTTTTGTTGTAAGTCAGCACACGTCTATTGTCTCGTCATTTCTGTCGTCAATATCTGTGCTGCAATTCACCAATATGTTGTACCAACAAGTCAAATTTATCACTCACTCATTCGAACTTTCTTTCATCACGAATGAAATGTGGTTTTGGTACCGTGGTAGAGCATTCACATCATTTGTTAATTTTTGTTTTCTTCAAAGACTGAACTGGATGTAACAAGCAGCCGTGGCATTGCAAGGAAGCTTTATGTTAAAGGAATATATTGATACTAACGTCTTAACTGCTTAGCGCAATAAAGGAAGTTGTGGGTATTGTTTATTGTGCTTTCCTTGCTCTTGTGTCCAAACTTATAGCTATAATGGTTAGGTTTTACTGAAATTTGCTTTTTGATGTTTTGCATTATTCTCCTGTGTAAAGTCACTTGTTTGTTTCACAGTTATGCGAAGCTTAAGTTGTTTGTAAGCATTTTTATAGCCTGTTTTCACAGTAAACATGGCTTACTTCAGTGTTTCAGATGGCACTTTATAGTTTGATGTAATTGATGTCTCTGCAGGTTACCGCATTATTGACTTGGAAACCAGTGAGGTCTGGATGCAAGTGAAGCTACCGAGGGAGGCATGTGTGCATCACTTGTGCTGCTGGCCATCCTCTGCAAAAGTGACGGCTGGCAGTCAGTGCTTGGATGACTTTCTGTTACTCTACGCCTTGGGCTGTGTTGACTACTTCACACTTGCTGCCATGTCTGCAAGCTTAGGCAAAAAGACCGGCTGGATGCTTGGCAGGAAATAGTATCCAACCGCAGTGTTACTGTGTTGTGTTGTACATTACAAAGTGATGGAGGACAGTATTTGTGCTGTTAAGAAGTATAAATTGTGTATTGCCATTGAAATAAGGGAACTCGACACAAAGCAAAAGATTTCGAAGTCTGACCTACATGGGAAAGCAAAATATATTGTGTTGTAGTTGTAGCTGTTAGTAGAGTCTTAATATGCGATAGAAGACCTTGATGTTTAATAGCAAATATATTTAAGTGTGTTATCAGTGTGTTATCAGTGTTTAAGTTACTGTTATGTGTCATTTGTTTGCCAGGATGATGTAGGCAGACAGTAAATAAATGCATGGTTTGAGATTATAACCAGGTTTGTCTATGGCATTCACTATTATTTAAGGTGGACCAATGCATATTCATGGGTGCATATTCAACCACCACATTCCTCCTGCACAAACAATTCCTACATACTAGCGTTTGGTCTTAGCAGCTGATGTTGGCTATTATACAATTTCTTGAAAGCACATGCAGCTACCGACACATGATTTTTAGAGCAGTAAGTCGGAAGCAAAGACTGATTTTTTTCTGTGGTCTAAGCTTAAATGATATGTTTAAGGAAATGAACATTTGTGGAATATATTTACTTTCCTGCTGCGAGAACCTTTATACGAGAACCTCTGCACATTGGACGTGCATGCTGCTTCTCTTGCTGTTATAGCCAAAATGAAAAATTGTTCTTGTGAACCACTTCGCAGCTTTGCATTGTGCACTTTTACTTGCAGTTAGCATTTATATGCTGTGCTATGGACAACAGCAAGACAAGTCAGGCAAACCACCATGTGAAACACTTTAAAAATTCTGGCTTAGGCGCGTTGGTACTATATATAGTGCAAGACAGATGAGCTGCCCGTACAGCAGCGCTGTCAGCATTACACGGCTGACAGCACCGCAAACCCTTTAATTTATATTTGTTTGACAGATAATGCATTCTAGTAGTTTTCATGTCGTATATGCATGAAAATGTAAACAAGAACTGGTGAAAACAGCATTATTTTACGTGTATAGTGTACCTTACCACAAGGTAAGGTACACATATCTTGGTAAACTACACAAGATATATACGTAATAAACGCTGTTTTTCACTAATTCTTGTTTCACATTTTCATGCATATGCAACATGAAAACTACTAGAGTAAATTATCTGTCAAGCAAATATAAGTTTAAGGGTTTGCGGTGCTGTCAGCCGTGTCATGCTGACAGCACTGCTGTTATGCATGTCTACAAATATTCTGCAATGTCAGTTGAGTGTTGCTTGAACGTCACATACGTACGTTGCCTGAAAGCTCAAGTGACAAAGGCAACATCCACATTACGTTGCCAGGAAGTTCTGTTAACGTTATGTTAACGTCGTGAATGTGCTGCTCAACGCTGCCTCAACGTTACGACCCAACGTTGTGTGGCGATCAAAAAAGAGGACATTAGCAGCATGTAGGCAACGTTATACGCCGACATTTGTGCACATTCAGAGAACGTTATGGCAACATTTTGCGTTACTTGGGTGCTGCCGTAGTACAAGCAAATTTCCACACCCACAAAATAAAAGCTGTTCTGAGGGAACCGCAACAGCGTCATCAATTTCAGCTAGGTTCCATGCGCACGGATTTTTTCCCTTACTAATGATCCATTTACGGCTGCTTGTTCAAGTGGAAACAACGTATTACAGCGTAGGCTGTTATGGACTCATTCCAATAGCCGTTTCTGGTCGCGATGATGCCGCCGCCACCCCGTAACCGCTATCGCCGGAAATGCGAAAAAAAGTACCCGCTCTCGGCCGTGATCAAACCCAGGTCCGCTGCGTGGGAGTCGCATACTTAAACACTGACCCACGCAAGCGCTTGCTATCAGGCAGAAGAAAAATTTTCTTTATACGCGCCCTATAGGCTGGCGCGCTGGCGCAGATGACCCGAGCCCCCGCCAGTATGGTGGCGCCATCTAGTTAACGTGGCTGCAACCGCCATGTGCGACAAGATGCGATTCAAACGCGATTGCGATTCCGACGAGGCGAGCAATCAACGCTATCCCAATGTTAGATGTGCGCCACGTATTCTGGGTACCTCTTCAGTACACGTTATGGCGTCTCCTCTCAAGGTACGAACCGCTGCTGAAGAAGTGAATCGTAGACCTACGTGCGCGACTACAACCAAGCATCATCGGGCTCAGCAGACTGCTGTGCAGAGAGCATTACAAGCCGCAGCTCGCCATCGACGCCGACGCCGGGTGGACAGTTCAGATCGTTCTCGTCAAAATCGAGGCGAAGACACTTTGCCGCGAAGACCTTGTTGTGCGTGGTGCCGAAATTGGAGCTAGTCTTGCGCCGCTCAACCAGCTTGCGCTGTGACTGTGCTTCGTGTGCCGCGCAGGCCTGTGACTTTTGTGGAAATATTTGCGCGATTTATCGTCTTACATTTTAGAGCGCACGGGTGACCTTAACACAAAGAGGGAATCCCTCCTTAGAATATTTTTTTTTGTGTGTCTTGCGGTTTACCAACGATGCATTGCATATCTGGCAGTCTTGGAGTCTCTCGTACATTAAAAAAATAAAGGGGAGGGGAATCTCGCGACACCGACATATCGCCAGCTTAAGGGCAATTGTCATTGACGTATACGGGTCAGTTGATCGAACATTTTTGTAGAAGTAAAAGCCAATCATGAGGGGAAGACGTTTTCAGGAACTTCATGAGATGAATTTAGAAGATAGCAGTTTGTAAGAATTTTCTCATAATTTCATGGTGTTTATAGAGCGGCGTGATAAAATTAGGAATTATTTCCGTGCTTGTGGTGGAAGGCCGAACTCTTTCAGTTGTTCGTGGATGAGAAATAAGACAGCACCTCTGAAAAATAAGATAGAGAAAAAAGAAAGACACGCAAGAATAAGAAGAGTCGAACAATGAAAATGGTGATCGTAAAAGGGAAATGTACCGCGAACAGGTGTGAGAGGTAGAAATACAGGCAAAGTAGGAGGACACAGAATAGAAGATATGGACACAGGCAATTGCTGAACACAAAATGTTGGAGTTGGTGTCCGCCATTAGAACTACTTTATTAGAATTTTTTTTTTGGGGGGGGGGATACAAGACTTCTTTGAAAAGCGGAATGTCAAGTTTTGTGAAATTGAAAAGAAAGTAAAGGAAAGAGAGGACAAGTGCAAAAAAAAGTTTATATTAGAAAGCAACATCAAGACTAACATATGTGAGATGTATAGAGTGGACGATGATTTATGGTGAGGCTATTTGTGCTTTTATGAATCCGTATACCACTGGTCTTTTTCTACAAACAAGATTTCTTTTTTTCTGTGTTATGCGGTGATCGGTGTATTGGTGGAATGAATGAGTTGAGAGACGATTGCTTGAGTTAAGATAGAAATGGTAAAGAATAAAGAAATGTCTGGACAATGTAAACAATAAATAAAGGTGCGTGCAGGGGCGAAACTCAAGCTGAAAATGGGATACGGCCATGTGACATTAAGGGAAAAAAACGAGAAAGAGACAGAGAGAGAACCAGCGATGAAAGCCATAAATGTTCACCAGATTAAGTGTAGTCAGCTACTCTGTACAGGGAGATGGAGGAAAGGAATAAAAGATGAGAAAACAAGGGGAAAAAGCGCATCAGTTCTCACACACGGTACTTTTTCGATCAGTTCCATTTGTTTTAAAAAGCACATCAGCTCTTTTAAAGCAGTTCGAGTCGACGTCGGTTGAAATCAGGTTCCAAGAATTCTGGCTTCTGTAAGGGGAAGGTTGTCAGTCTTGTCGAGTGTGCTCATGACGACCTTTCATTGTGCATAGAAACGAGGACAATCCCACATAAAGTGCGCTATCGTCTTTTTGCACCCACAGACTTCACATTTTATACTTGTGACCATTCCGATCAGGTAGGAGTGGGCGTTATAAATGTTACTCCAAGCCGTAGACGCCAGGAACGCTGTCGCTCGTAGGCGCCGACGCGTCCAGCGCTATTCAAGCGAAATGTCGCCAATGCGTTCGGCCTCGGCAAGCGACAGCGTTCTTGGCATTGTACCAAACTTGGTTAGCCTGCCTGCGTTTGTGGTATGCCAGAAGCACTGTCGCTCGTAGGCGCCGACGTGTCAAGCGCGAGTCACGCGAAATCTCGCGAAAGGGAAGGTACCTCCGAAAATGATCGCTCCAGAATACCTTCCTACATGCGTGGTTAAGTTACACCAAGTTAAGACCTCGCCAAAACTAAGTTAATACCTAGTAGTAGCAGCCAGTAAGTCTCGTTATGCCTAAGCTTTGCGCGACCGAGTGCAAACTTGCATGTTTTTTTTCTACACGCGGACACAATCCTGGGAGAACTAGCCCTTCGCTGCGAAGGCGTCTGTCCGGCGCCTGTGTATAGAAAACTGACATCATCAGCACTGGCTCAACCGTCGTCGTCTTCCGCAGCTGGCTCGTTGGCACCCCTCGGGTACGGTGCCTCGGGTTACGCTCGTGCTCATGCTCGGCACGCGCTCCTGCCACTGCTCCCGCGTTCGTCGTCGTCGTCTTCTTCCACAGCTGGCTCCGTTGCCGCTCATCATTCCATCGTAGAATTTCACTTCTCTCCTGTTGTCGTAATGGGGAGGCCACGTTTATGGGGGTATAAGCTACACAACCTAAAGAAACTTTGTCAGGGCCGGGAAGCTCCTCGCGTGTCATATCACAAGACTGCTACCGCTCGCCTGGTGTAAACGGACTAGTGAATAAGTGAGCGTTTTCTGATTGGAACTCCAATCATTTGCGGAACAAAATTGAGCAACAAAAGATATTTCAAGGGATAAATATTCGAACATGTTTTCTTTTTTTTTTTTGACAGCGGAGCTGTTTAAGCTTGGCAAAATTACGGTGTGCAACCCGAAAACTGCTTCTGCGAGGAGGCGCGCGTGCAGCGCACTCCTCCTTGCTCGTCCGCGCTCGCGCGCTCCTTCTCTCTCGCGAGCATACTGCGCGCCGTGTACTGTGCTTGCAAGAGAGGAGCCTGGACATTGACGTCATAGCTGCGCCGAGCACGTGTTCAGCAGAATCGGAAACAGACACTGAGGCATGAAGGAAGCCAGTCTCCTCAGCCTGATCAACGCCATCGTATTATGCCACTTGACGTACTCGTTTTCCATGCACAATTGGCTCAGAGCAGAGCGAGACACGATCAACGCTCTCATCCGCATAGCAGTCAAACGGACTCTCGGTCTACCCATTAGGACCCATACCGAATATCCTATCAAGCCGGGAGTACACAACACCACAGAGGAGATTGCCGAAGCCTAAGAACGCGCACAACGTGGCCGCTCTAGGTATCCTACATGTAAATAAATAATTCTGCTTATCTACTTATCTTTCGCTGCATAGATTTTGTCCTCACCTGTGCCAAGCTTTCTTATCACTGATTTAATGATACGGTCATTTTTACTACTTCCTCAATATTTCCGAGTTTATAATTTGTAATATCGCAAACTTTCTTCATTGCTATCATTTTTTACAGTTCGGCGAATTCTATCCGATCTCTTTAGTTTCAGGCTTTTATACATTGTCATGCTTTCATACTTTGGTGGCGCGGAGATATGGTTCTGCCATTTACCGGAAGCCCCCCGTTGACGTGCATGGTATGAGCGCTAAGGCGGTACACGCCGCGCGGCTTGCCTGGCCGGTGCTCAACTGAAACACTGTGCAGGCGAACTCCAACACATTTCTGTTAGTCCTTTCGAAGTAAAGGAGTTTCTTCACTACAAAATGAATGGTCCTTCGCAAACGATGCACAGAACGCTTCGCAGATGCTGCCTCTTCCCAAATACAATAAACTGTCACTTTGTGCGTATGCCGCAACGTGGTCAACCGAACCGGCATCTTCAGCGGATGACGCAATTGCTTAGAGGATAAAATATGAACTAAACTTGTGCTCTGTGTATTATTTACAACCCAACCCAATGATGACTCAAGGCAGCGATCGCACGCACTTGCAGTGAGCAACTGCTCGGGTATGTTTACGTTCGGTAGTGCGTGATGTCTCATTTCGATGCTGTCTGTACTGGCTGTGTTTGTGGCGGCTTCTTTCTCTCTACTTTCATAGTTTTTGTTGTTTAGAACGAACTTCGTTTGAAGATAACGTGTTAGAAATAACGCAACTCGGCCTGTTCAGGTGCAGTACAGGATGATATATATATTACTTTCATGAAAAAATCGTATTTTTATGCAGCCAATTAAAACGGTTCACTAAGAAATTTCTAAAGTAACACACTTGGTGAAATTGAGAAATTTCAGCCGAGTAGTACAGAAGTCATATCTGCTTAGCAGAAATCGTGAGACTAGCATAATTTTTCATATATTCGTCCCCAGAAAATGATAAACTCTGCATTAGCACTGTAGGTTTCGCATGCCTGATAAATACCCTCCAGCTAACCACATCCTGTCGCGTCGACGACATTATTTCTAATATCCTCGAAAACAAAGTCATAGTGAGAAGAAAAATTCGGTCTCGCATCTTAGGCCAATAATTAAAGATTCGACTGCTGCTCACAGATTGGAAGATTGTAAGACGTCCTGGCAATATGGCGCGAGTTCTGTCACAGCCCCTTGGACAGCTACGCCAGCTGCGATCGCCGGGAGCGAGCAGAATGGGCCCGCCAGTCCCGCAATCAGAAACCGGACGAGAGTGTGGCTATGGGGCTTCTGCGTTGCCCAGGGGGCGCTGCAAAAATGGTGCTAAAAAGCGCCCTCAATCCGAAAGGGGGTAGTACCAAGCTCGGTCGTCTGCTTCGGAAAGCATGTTTACAATATGGACCCGTCACTTTCGGTTGTGTTGTACCACGGCCTGCAGCGAATATCGGGCTCCGAAGATATTTTCAGCGGTGACAGGCTGCGTAAAGGCAAGAAATTATGCAACGCCGAATACGTGTACGTCATTCAAGAAATAAGCGGCGAAGTTTTAGCGCGGTGTCAATCGCAAGTAAAGCGAGTCACGTACGAAGTTGAACTTAAGGTAAGGTTCGCACACTGCTACATTAAGGCGCACAAACGCGAGGAAATGCTTGCTCTAAATGAATTCACAGCAGCGATAAGCAGACATCATATCTGTTCGGAACTGCTCGAGCAGACGACGGTACGCGCCGCGACGGCAGCGGTCTTTCAGCTTGCCGCGAAACGGCGGGCCTCCTGCAATATTTGTTGACTGCATGCCGCGAAACAAGTAGTCATGCCTGCGCTGTAGTAACGGCCATTCAATTCAATTCAATTCATTTTTATTGATAAGTAAATTAGTACATAGACTAGTATACAGGAAGGGGTCCCAAAGTAAAAACTGCAGGCGTCGGGACCCCTTACGATGAATTAAATATCGAGTAATGAAAAATGAAACCAAACTAACACTGCATAGGTTTTCAAATTAACAAGCACATTAAAGACAATATAAATACAGTAATATCATGCCCCATAATCATATACTAAAAAAGCCAAGTTACAAAAATGAAAGCTGTACCAAAATACAAAAAGAAAACCGGCACAACATAACAACAAAAAAAAGAAAAGATAATAATACCATGGTATAACATGTCAGCACAATAAATTTGAAAAAGTGACCAATACATTCAAAGGCAATAGCATGTTAATTAGAACAGTAATTTTTTATTCAAATAGGTAGTCCTTTAAGTCAGATTTAAATATGGAAAGGAAACTGTCCCTTAGCAACTGATAAATAACTGATTCAATGCATATGAGCTCGCAGTAACGTACTACGTGCGAAATGCGCTGCAGCGCGAGCTCGTGCGTTGCTCGCTTGATGTAGCTTTTAATGACAGCGCTCATACATCGATGAGCTGTGATCAATACTTCCTTGCTTCGCTGCCTCAAAGTGCTGGCTTGAGGTCAAGGATGAGCACATTTAACTCTAAAACCTGTGCTCCTCATAGTGGGGTAATGAAGTTATCCAGCGCGCCGTACAAGGCCGTTTCAAGGCCTCCGCTTCGTGAGGCCTTGAAAGAAAACGGTAGAATCTGATGTTGGGATTCAGGCCTCCTTGCTCGTGGCAGCTCACGACGCAGCAGTGACGACGGTGACGCTTTTTCGCGGCTGAGCTAGGTCTCTCTGGATCGGC
>NC_051155.1:51826107-51991807 GCF_013339745.2 Dermacentor silvarum
CGCCATCTCGCAATTCAGCTATGGACACGAAGGTTCGCTAACACACCCACGTGTGTTAGCGAACCTTCGTCTGCGCACGCCTTGTCTGCCTCGTCCTTGTCAGTGTGTGTTAGCGCAGTTAAAAAATTATACCATGCATGTCAACCAACTAGCCCGACTTGGAGCTCTAGATCAGTAGAAGGATGATTGTGAGCGACGTTGCAAGCCTGCCGCCGCTGCTGCCAAATGGACGGTGACAGCCGATGGTCCTGTAGAAATACTGATGATCCCTGGCGGCACAGTCACCTTCCGGAGTGACGTCACAGACTATAAAGACCGTCGCCGTCCCCCAGGAAAAAACGAGTGTTGTTGCCACCAACTTCTTCACGCACGTATCGGCACTGGTGGTATCTGCGATCAGTAGAAGGATGATTGTGAGCGACGTTGCAAGCATGCCGCCGCTGCTGCCGAATGGACGGTGCCAGCCGCTGGTCCTGTAGAAATACTGATGGTCCCTGGCGGCACAGTCGCCTTCCGGAGTGACGTCACAGACTATAAAGACCGTCGCCGTCCCCCAGGAAAAAACGAGTGTTGTTGCCACCAACTTCTTCACGCACGTATCGGCACTGGTGGTATCTGCGATCAGTAGAAGGATGATTGTGAGCGACGTTGCAAGCATGCCGCCGCTGCTGCCAAATGGACGGTGCCAGCCGCTGGTCCTGTAGAAATACTGATGGTCCCTGGCGGCACAGTCACCTTCCGGAGTGACGTCACAGACTATAAAGACCGTCGCCGTCCCCCAGGAAAAAACGAGTGTTGTTGCCACCAACTTCTTCACGCACGTATCGGCACTGGTGGTATCTGCGATCAGTAGAAGGATGATTGTGAGCGACGTTGCAAGCCTGCCGCCGCTGCTGCCAAATGGACGGTGCCAGCCGCTGGTCCTGTAGAAATACTGATGGTCCCTGGCGGCACAGTCAGCCTTCCGGAGTGACGTCACAGACTATAAAGACCGTCGCCGTCCCCCAGGAAAAAACGAGTGTTGTTGCCACCAACTTCTTCACGCACGTATCGGCACTGGTGGTATCTGCGATCAGTAGAAGGATGATTGTGAGCGACGTTGCAAGCCTGCCGCCGCTGCTGCCAAATGGACGGTGCCAGCCGCTGGTCCTGTAGAAATACTGATGATCCCTGGCGGCACAGTCACCTTCCGGAGTGACGTCACAGACTATAAAGACCGTCGCCGTCCCCCAGGAAAAAACGAGTGTTGTTGCCACCAACTTCTTCACGCACGTATCGGCACTGGTGGTATCTGCGATCAGTAGAAGGATGATTGTGAGCGACGTTGCAAGCCTGCCGCCGCTGCTGCCAAATGGACGGTGCCAGCCGCTGGTCCTGTAGAAATACTGATGGTCCCTGGCGGCACAGTCGCCTTCCGGAGTGACGTCACAGACTATAAAGACCGTCGCCGTCCCCCAGGAAAAAACGAGTGTTGTTGCCACCAACTTCTTCACGCACGTATCGGCACTGGTGGTATCTGCGATCAGTAGAAGGATGATTGTGAGCGACGTTGCAAGCTGCCGCCGCTGCTGCCAAATGGACGGTGCCAGCCGCTGGTCCTGTAGAAATACTGATGGTCCCTGGCGGCACAGTCGCCTTCCGGAGTGACGTCACAGACTATAAAGACCGTCGCCGTCCCCCAGGAAAAAACGAGTGTTGTTGCCACCAACTTCTTCACGCACGTATCGGCACTGGTGGTATCTGCGATCAGTAGAAGGATGATTGTGAGCGACGTTGCAAGCCTGCCGCCGCTGCTGCCAAATGGACGGTGCCAGCCGCTGGTCCTGTAGAAATACTGATGATCCCTGGCGGCACAGTCACCTTCCGGAGTGACGTCACAGACTATAAAGACCGTCGCCGTCCCCCAGGAAAAAACGAGTGTTGTTGCCACCAACTTCTTCACGCACGTATCGGCACTGGTGGTATCTGCGATCAGTAGAAGGATGATTGTGAGCGACGTTGCAAGCATGCCGCCGCTGCTGCCAAATGGACGGTGCCAGCCGCTGGTCCTGTAGAAATACTGATGGTCCCTGGCGGCACAGTCGCCTTCCGGAGTGACGTCACAGACTATAAAGACCGTCGCCGTCCCCCAGGAAAAAACGAGTGTTGTTGCCACCAACTTCTTCACGCACGTATCGGCACTGGTGGTATCTGCGATCAGTAGAAGGATGATTGTGAGCGACGTTGCAAGCCTGCCGCCGCTGCTGCTAAATGGACGGTGCCAGCCGCTGGTCCTGTAGAAATACTGATGGTCCCTGGCGGCACAGTCGCCTTCCGGAGTGACGTCACAGACTATAAAGACCGTCGCCGTCCCCCAGGAAAAAACGAGTGTTGTTGCCACCAACTTCTTCACGCACGTATCGGCACTGGTGGTATCTGCGATCAGTAGAAGGATGATTGTGAGCGACGTTGCAAGCCTGCCGCCGCTGCTGCCAAATGGACGGTGCCAGCCGCTGGTCCTGTAGAAATACTGATGATCCCTGGCGGCACAGTCACCTTCCGGAGTGACGTCACAGACTATAAAGACCGTCGCCGTCCCCCAGGAAAAAACGAGTGTTGTTGCCACCAACTTCTTCACGCACGTATCGGCACTGGTGGTATCTGCGATCAGTAGAAGGATGATTGTGAGCGACGTTGCAAGCCTGCCGCCGCTGCTGCCAAATGGACGGTGCCAGCCGCTGGTCCTGTAGAAATACTGATGGTCCCTGGCGGCACAGTCGCCTTCCGGAGTGACGTCACAGACTATAAAGACCGTCGCCGTCCCCCAGGAAAAAACGAGTGTTGTTGCCACCAACTTCTTCACGCACGTATCGGCACTGGTGGTATCTGCGATCAGTAGAAGGATGATTGTGAGCGACGTTGCAAGCCTGCCGCCGCTGCTGCCAAATGGACGGTGACAGCCGATGGTCCTGTAGAAATACTGATGATCCCTGGCGGCACAGTCACCTTCCGGAGTGACGTCACAGACTAATAAGACCGTCGCCATCCCCCAGGAAAAAACGAGTGTTGTTGCCACCAGCTTCTTCACGCACGTATCGGCACTGGTGGTATCTGCGATCAGTAGAAGGATGATTGTGAGCGACGTTGCAAGCTTGCCGCCGCTGCTGCCAAATGGACGGTGCCAGCCGCTGGTCCTGTAGAAATACTGATGGTCCCTGGCGGCACAGTCGCCTTCCGGAGTGACGTCACAGACTATAAAGACCGTCGCCGTCCCCCAGGAAAAAACGAGTGTTGTTGCCACCAACTTCTTCACGCACGTATCGGCACTGGTGGTATCTGCGATCAGTAGAAGGATGATTGTGAGCGACGTTGCAAGCCTGCCGCCGCTGCTGCCAAATGGACGGTGCCAGCCGCTGGTCCTGTAGAAATACTGATGATCCCTGGCGGCACAGTCACCTTCCGGAGTGACGTCACAGACTATAAAGACCGTCGCCGTCCCCCAGGAAAAAACGAGTGTTGTTGCCACCAACTTCTTCACGCACGTATCGGCACTGGTGGTATCTGCGATCAGTAGAAGGATGATTGTGAGCGACGTTGCAAGCCTGCCGCCGCTGCTGCCAAATGGACGGTGCCAGCCGCTGGTCCTGTAGAAATACTGATGGTCCCTGGCGGCACAGTCGCCTTCCGGAGTGACGTCACAGACTATAAAGACCGTCGCCGTCCCCCAGGAAAAAACGAGTGTTGTTGCCACCAACTTCTTCACGCACGTATCGGCACTGGTGGTATCTGCGATCAGTAGAAGGATGATTGTGAGCGACGTTGCAAGCTTGCCGCCGCTGCTGCCAAATGGACGGTGCCAGCCGCTGGTCCTGTAGAAATACTGATGGTCCCTGGCGGCACAGTCACCTTCCGGAGTGACGTCACAGCTATAAGACCGTCGCCAGTCCCCCAGGAAAAAAACGAGTGTTGTTGCCACCAACTTCTTCACGCACGTATCGGCACTGGTGGTATCTGCGATCAGTAGAAGGATGATTGTGAGCGACGTTGCAAGCTTGCCGCCGCTGCTGCCAAATGGACGGTGACAGCCGATGGTCCTGTAGAAATACTGATGGTCCCTGGCGGCACAGTCGCCTTCCGGAGTGACGTCACAGACTATAAAGACCGTCGCCGTCCCCCAGGAAAAAACGAGTGTTGTTGCCACCAACTTCTTCACGCACGTATCGGCACTGGTGGTATCTGCGATCAGTAGAAGGATGATTGTGAGCGACGTTGCAAGCCTGCCGCCGCTGCTGCCAAATGGACGGTGCCAGCCGCTGGTCCTGTAGAAATACTGATGGTCCCTGGCGGCACAGTCGCCTTCCGGAGTGACGTCACAGACTATAAAGACCGTCGCCGTCCCCCAGGAAAAAACGAGTGTTGTTGCCACCAACTTCTTCACGCACGTATCGGCACTGGTGGTATCTGCGATCAGTAGAAGGATGATTGTGAGCGACGTTGCAAGCCTGCCGCCGCTGCTGCCAAATGGACGGTGACAGCCGATGGTCCTGTAGAAATACTGATGATCCCTGGCGGCACAGTCAGCCTTCCGGAGTGACGTCACAGACTATAAGACCGTCGCCGTCCCCCAGGAAAAAACGAGTGTTGTTGCCACCAACTTCTTCACGCACGTATCGGCACTGGTGGTATCTGCGATCAGTAGAAGGATGATTGTGAGCGACGTTGCAAGCCTGCCGCCGCTGCTGCCAAATGGACGGTGCCAGCCGCTGGTCCTGTAGAAATACTGATGGTCCCTGGCGGCACAGTCGCCTTCCGGAGTGACGTCACAGACTATAAAGACCGTCGCCGTCCCCCAGGAAAAAACGAGTGTTGTTGCCACCAACTTCTTCACGCACGTATCGGCACTGGTGGTATCTGCGATCAGTAGAAGGATGATTGTGAGCGACGTTGCAAGCCTGCCGCCGCTGCTGCCAAATGGACGGTGCCAGCCGCTGGTCCTGTAGAAATACTGATGGTCCCTGGCGGCACAGTCACCTTCCGGAGTGACGTCACAGACTATAAAGACCGTCGCCGTCCCCCAGGAAAAAACGAGTGTTGTTGCCACCAACTTCTTCACGCACGTATCGGCACTGGTGGTATCTGCGATCAGTAGAAGGATGATTGTGAGCGACGTTGCAAGCCTGCCGCCGCTGCTGCCAAATGGACGGTGCCAGCCGCTGGTCCTGTAGAAATACTGATGGTCCCTGGCGGCACAGTCGCCTTCCGGAGTGACGTCACAGACTATAAAGACCGTCGCCGTCCCCCAGGAAAAAACGAGTGTTGTTGCCACCAACTTCTTCACGCACGTATCGGCACTGGTGGTATCTGCGATCAGTAGAAGGATGATTGTGAGCGACGTTGCAAGCCTGCCGCCGCTGCTGCCAAATGGACGGTGACAGCCGATGGTCCTGTAGAAATACTGATGATCCCTGGCGGCACAGTCACCTTCCGGAGTGACGTCACAGACTATAAAGACCGTCGCCGTCCCCCAGGAAAAAACGAGTGTTGTTGCCACCAACTTCTTCACGCACGTATCGGCACTGGTGGTATCTGCGATCAGTAGAAGGATGATTGTGAGCGACGTTGCAAGCCTGCCGCCGCTGCTGCCAAATGGACGGTGCCAGCCGCTGGTCCTGTAGAAATACTGATGGTCCCTGGCGGCACAGTCGCCTTCCGGAGTGACGTCACAGACTATAAAGACCGTCGCCGTCCCCCAGGAAAAAACGAGTGTTGTTGCCACCAACTTCTTCACGCACGTATCGGCACTGGTGGTATCTGCGATCAGTAGAAGGATGATTGTGAGCGACGTTGCAAGCCTTGCCGCCGCTGCTGCCAAATGGACGGTGCCAGCCGCTGGTCCTGTAGAAATACTGATGGTCCCTGGCGGCACAGTCGCCTTCCGGAGTGACGTCACAGACTATAAAGACCGTCGCCGTCCCCCAGGAAAAAACGAGTGTTGTTGCCACCAACTTCTTCACGCACGTATCGGCACTGGTGGTATCTGCGATCAGTAGAAGGATGATTGTGAGCGACGTTGCAAGCCTGCCGCCGCTGCTGCCAAATGGACGGTGCCAGCCGCTGGTCCTGTAGAAATACTGATGGTCCCTGGCGGCACAGTCGCCTTCCGGAGTGACGTCACAGACTATAAAGACCGTCGCCGTCCCCCAGGAAAAAACGAGTGTTGTTGCCACCAACTTCTTCACGCACGTATCGGCACTGGTGGTATCTGCGATCAGTAGAAGGATGATTGTGAGCGACGTTGCAAGCCTGCCGCCGCTGCTGCCAAATGGACGGTGCCAGCCGCTGGTCCTGTAGAAATACTGATGGTCCCTGGCGGCACAGTCGCCTTCCGGAGTGACGTCACAGACTATAAAGACCGTCGCCGTCCCCCAGGAAAAAACGAGTGTTGTTGCCACCAACTTCTTCACGCACGTATCGGCACTGGTGGTATCTGCGATCAGTAGAAGGATGATTGTGAGCGACGTTGCAAGCCTGCCGCCGCTGCTGCCAAATGGACGGTGCCAGCCGCTGGTCCTGTAGAAATACTGATGGTCCCTGGCGGCACAGTCGCCTTCCGGAGTGACGTCACAGACTATAAAGACCGTCGCCGTCCCCCAGGAAAAAACGAGTGTTGTTGCCACCAACTTCTTCACGCACGTATCGGCACTGGTGGTATCTGCGATCAGTAGAAGGATGATTGTGAGCGACGTTGCAAGCCTGCCGCCGCTGCTGCCAAATGGACGGTGCCAGCCGCTGGTCCTGTAGAAATACTGATGGTCCCTGGCGGCACAGTCGCCTTCCGGAGTGACGTCACAGACTATAAAGACCGTCGCCGTCCCCCAGGAAAAAACGAGTGTTGTTGCCACCAACTTCTTCACGCACGTATCGGCACTGGTGGTATCTGCGATCAGTAGAAGGATGATTGTGAGCGACGTTGCAAGCCTGCCGCCGCTGCTGCCAAATGGACGGTGCCAGCCGCTGGTCCTGTAGAAATACTGATGGTCCCTGGCGGCACAGTCGCCTTCCGGAGTGACGTCACAGACTATAAAGACCGTCGCCGTCCCCCAGGAAAAAACGAGTGTTGTTGCCACCAACTTCTTCACGCACGTATCGGCACTGGTGGTATCTGCGATCAGTAGAAGGATGATTGTGAGCGACGTTGCAAGCCTGCCGCCGCTGCTGCCAAATGGACGGTGCCAGCCGCTGGTCCTGTAGAAATACTGATGGTCCCTGGCGGCACAGTCGCCTTCCGGAGTGACGTCACAGACTATAAAGACCGTCGCCGTCCCCCAGGAAAAAACGAGTGTTGTTGCCACCAACTTCTTCACGCACGTATCGGCACTGGTGGTATCTGCGATCAGTAGAAGGATGATTGTGAGCGACGTTGCAAGCCTGCCGCCGCTGCTGCCAAATGGACGGTGCCAGCCGCTGGTCCTGTAGAAATACTGATGGTCCCTGGCGGCACAGTCGCCTTCCGGAGTGACGTCACAGACTATAAAGACCGTCGCCGTCCCCCAGGAAAAAACGAGTGTTGTTGCCACCAACTTCTTCACGCACGTATCGGCACTGGTGGTATCTGCGATCAGTAGAAGGATGATTGTGAGCGACGTTGCAAGCCTGCCGCCGCTGCTGCCAAATGGACGGTGACAGCCGATGGTCCTGTAGAAATACTGATGATCCCTGGCGGCACAGTCACCTTCCGGAGTGACGTCACAGACTATAAAGACCGTCGCCGTCCCCCAGGAAAAAACGAGTGTTGTTGCCACCAACTTCTTCACGCACGTATCGGCACTGGTGGTATCTGCGATCAGTAGAAGGATGATTGTGAGCGACGTTGCAAGCCTGCCGCCGCTGCTGCCAAATGGACGGTGCCAGCCGCTGGTCCTGTAGAAATACTGATGGTCCCTGGCGGCACAGTCGCCTTCCGGAGTGACGTCACAGACTATAAAGACCGTCGCCGTCCCCCAGGAAAAAACGAGTGTTGTTGCCACCAACTTCTTCACGCACGTATCGGCACTGGTGGTATCTGCGATCAGTAGAAGGATGATTGTGAGCGACGTTGCAAGCATGCCGCCGCTGCTGCCAAATGGACGGTGCCAGCCGCTGGTCCTGTAGAAATACTGATGGTCCCTGGCGGCACAGTCACCTTCCGGAGTGACGTCACAGACTATAAAGACCGTCGCCGTCCCCCAGGAAAAAACGAGTGTTGTTGCCACCAACTTCTTCACGCACGTATCGGCACTGGTGGTATCTGCGATCAGTAGAAGGATGATTGTGAGCGACGTTGCAAGCCTGCCGCCGCTGCTGCCAAATGGACGGTGCCAGCCGCTGGTCCTGTAGAAATACTGATGGTCCCTGGCGGCACAGTCGCCTTCCGGAGTGACGTCACAGACTATAAAGACCGTCGCCGTCCCCCAGGAAAAAACGAGTGTTGTTGCCACCAACTTCTTCACGCACGTATCGGCACTGGTGGTATCTGCGATCAGTAGAAGGATGATTGTGAGCGACGTTGCAAGCCTGCCGCCGCTGCTGCCAAATGGACGGTGCCAGCCGCTGGTCCTGTAGAAATACTGATGGTCCCTGGCGGCACAGTCGCCTTCCGGAGTGACGTCACAGACTATAAAGACCGTCGCCGTCCCCCAGGAAAAAACGAGTGTTGTTGCCACCAACTTCTTCACGCACGTATCGGCACTGGTGGTATCTGCGATCAGTAGAAGGATGATTGTGAGCGACGTTGCAAGCCTGCCGCCGCTGCTGCCAAATGGACGGTGCCAGCCGCTGGTCCTGTAGAAATACTGATGGTCCCTGGCGGCACAGTCGCCTTCCGGAGTGACGTCACAGACTATAAAGACCGTCGCCGTCCCCCAGGAAAAAACGAGTGTTGTTGCCACCAACTTCTTCACGCACGTATCGGCACTGGTGGTATCTGCGATCAGTAGAAGGATGATTGTGAGCGACGTTGCAAGCCTGCCGCCGCTGCTGCCAAATGGACGGTGCCAGCCGCTGGTCCTGTAGAAATACTGATGGTCCCTGGCGGCACAGTCGCCTTCCGGAGTGACGTCACAGACTATAAAGACCGTCGCCGTCCCCCAGGAAAAAACGAGTGTTGTTGCCACCAACTTCTTCACGCACGTATCGGCACTGGTGGTATCTGCGATCAGTAGAAGGATGATTGTGAGCGACGTTGCAAGCCTGCCGCCGCTGCTGCCAAATGGACGGTGCCAGCCGCTGGTCCTGTAGAAATACTGATGGTCCCTGGCGGCACAGTCGCCTTCCGGAGTGACGTCACAGACTATAAAGACCGTCGCCGTCCCCCAGGAAAAAACGAGTGTTGTTGCCACCAACTTCTTCACGCACGTATCGGCACTGGTGGTATCTGCGATCAGTAGAAGGATGATTGTGAGCGACGTTGCAAGCCTGCCGCCGCTGCTGCCAAATGGACGGTGACAGCCGATGGTCCTGTAGAAATACTGATGGTCCCTGGCGGCACAGTCACCTTCCGGAGTGACGTCACAGACTATAAAGACCGTCGCCGTCCCCCAGGAAAAAACGAGTGTTGTTGCCACCAACTTCTTCACGCACGTATCGGCACTGGTGGTATCTGCGATCAGTAGAAGGATGATTGTGAGCGACGTTGCAAGCTTGCCGCCGCTGCTGCCAAATGGACGGTGCCAGCCGCTGGTCCTGTAGAAATACTGATGGTCCCTGGCGGCACAGTCGCCTTCCGGAGTGACGTCACAGACTATAAAGACCGTCGCCGTCCCCCAGGAAAAAACGAGTGTTGTTGCCACCAACTTCTTCACGCACGTATCGGCACTGGTGGTATCTGCGATCAGTAGAAGGATGATTGTGAGCGACGTTGCAAGCCTGCCGCCGCTGCTGCCAAATGGACGGTGACAGCCGATGGTCCTGTAGAAATACTGATGATCCCTGGCGGCACAGTCACCTCCCGAAGTGACGTCACAGACTATTAAGACCGTCGCCATCCCCCAGGAAAAAACGAGTGTTGTTGCCACCAACTTCTTCACGCACGTATCGCACTGGTGGTATCTGCGATCAGTAGAAGGATGATTGTGAGCGACGTTGCAAGCTTGCCGCCGCTGCTGCTAAATGGACGGTGCCAGCCGCTGGTCCTGTAGAAATACTGATGGTCCCTGGCGGCACAGTCGCCTTCCGGAGTGACGTCACAGACTATAAAGACCGTCGCCGTCCCCCAGGAAAAAACGAGTGTTGTTGCCACCAACTTCTTCACGCACGTATCGGCACTGGTGGTATCCTGCGATCAGTAGAGGATGATTGTCAGAAAAATGAACACATCTGATTGGCAATCCAACCATGGATACGTTGACGTCACACAGTAGCATCAAAAAACGCCATCTCGCAATCAGCTAGTGACACCGAAGGTTCGCTAACACACCCACGTGTGTTAGCGAACCTTCGTCTGCGCACGTCTTGTCTGCCTCGTCCTTGTCAGTGTGTGTTAGCGCAGTTAAAAAATTATACCATGCATGTCAACCAACTAGCCCGACTTGGAGCTCTAGATCAGTAGAAGGATGATTGTGAGCGACGTTGCAAGCCTGCCGCCGCTGCCTGCAAATGGACGGTGACAGCCGATGGTCCTGTAGAAATACTGATGATCCCTGGCGGCACAGTCACCTTCCGGAGTGACGTCACAGACTATAAAGACCGTCGCCGTCCCCCAGGAAAAAACGAGTGTTGTTGCCACCAACTTCTTCACGCACGTATCGGCACTGGTGGTATCTGCGATCAGTAGAAGGATGATTGTGAGCGACGTTGCAAGCTAGCCGCCGCTGCTGCCAAATGGACTTTGACAGCCGATGGTCCTGTAGAAATACTGATGGTCCCTGGCGGCACAGTCGCCTTCCGGAGTGACGTCACAGACTATAAAGACCGTCGCCGTCCCCCAGGAAAAAACGAGTGTTGTTGCCACCAACTTCTTCACGCACGTATCGGCACTGGTGGTATCTGCGATCAGTAGAAGGATGATTGTGAGCGACGTTGCAAGCCTGCCGCCGCTGCTGCCAAATGGACGGTGCCAGCCGCTGGTCCTGTAGAAATACTGATGGTCCCTGGCGGCACAGTCGCCTTCCGGAGTGACGTCACAGACTATAAAGACCGTCGCCGTCCCCCAGGAAAAAACGAGTGTTGTTGCCACCAACTTCTTCACGCACGTATCGGCACTGGTGGTATCTGCGATCAGTAGAAGGATGATTGTGAGCGACGTTGCAAGCCTGCCGCCGCTGCTGCCAAATGGACGGTGCCAGCCGCTGGTCCTGTAGAAATACTGATGATCCCTGGCGGCACAGTCACCTTCCGGAGTGACGTCACAGACTATAAAGACCGTCGCCGTCCCCCAGGAAAAAACGAGTGTTGTTGCCACCAACTTCTTCACGCACGTATCGGCACTGGTGGTATCTGCGATCAGTAGAAGGATGATTGTGAGCGACGTTGCAAGCCTGCCGCCGCTGCTGCCAAATGGACGGTGCCAGCCGCTGGTCCTGTAGAAATACTGATGGTCCCTGGCGGCACAGTCGCCTTCCGGAGTGACGTCACAGACTATAAAGACCGTCGCCGTCCCCCAGGAAAAAACGAGTGTTGTTGCCACCAACTTCTTCACGCACGTATCGGCACTGGTGGTATCTGCGATCAGTAGAAGGATGATTGTGAGCGACGTTGCAAGCCTGCCGCCGCTGCTGCCAAATGGACGGTGCCAGCCGCTGGTCCTGTAGAAATACTGATGGTCCCTGGCGGCACAGTCACCTTCCGGAGTGACGTCACAGACTATAAAGACCGTCGCCGTCCCCCAGGAAAAAACGAGTGTTGTTGCCACCAACTTCTTCACGCACGTATCGGCACTGGTGGTATCTGCGATCAGTAGAAGGATGATTGTGAGCGACGTTGCAAGCTTGCCGCCGCTGCTGCCAAATGGACGGTGCCAGCCGCTGGTCCTGTAGAAATACTGATGGTCCCTGGCGGCACAGTCGCCTTCCGGAGTGACGTCACAGACTATAAAGACCGTCGCCGTCCCCCAGGAAAAAACGAGTGTTGTTGCCACCAACTTCTTCACGCACGTATCGGCACTGGTGGTATCTGCGATCAGTAGAAGGATGATTGTGAGCGACGTTGCAAGCCTGCCGCCGCTGCTGCCAAATGGACGGTGCCAGCCGCTGGTCCTGTAGAAATACTGATGGTCCCTGGCGGCACAGTCGCCTTCCGGAGTGACGTCACAGACTATAAAGACCGTCGCCGTCCCCCAGGAAAAAACGAGTGTTGTTGCCACCAACTTCTTCACGCACGTATCGGCACTGGTGGTATCTGCGATCAGTAGAAGGATGATTGTGAGCGACGTTGCAAGCCTGCCGCCGCTGCTGCCAAATGGACGGTGCCAGCCGCTGGTCCTGTAGAAATACTGATGGTCCCTGGCGGCACAGTCGCCTTCCGGAGTGACGTCACAGACTATAAAGACCGTCGCCGTCCCCCAGGAAAAAACGAGTGTTGTTGCCACCAACTTCTTCACGCACGTATCGGCACTGGTGGTATCTGCGATCAGTAGAAGGATGATTGTGAGCGACGTTGCAAGCCTGCCGCCGCTGCTGCCAAATGGACGGTGCCAGCCGCTGGTCCTGTAGAAATACTGATGGTCCCTGGCGGCACAGTCGCCTTCCGGAGTGACGTCACAGACTATAAAGACCGTCGCCGTCCCCCAGGAAAAAACGAGTGTTGTTGCCACCAACTTCTTCACGCACGTATCGGCACTGGTGGTATCTGCGATCAGTAGAAGGATGATTGTGAGCGACGTTGCAAGCCTGCCGCCGCTGCTGCCAAATGGACGGTGCCAGCCGCTGGTCCTGTAGAAATACTGATGGTCCCTGGCGGCACAGTCGCCTTCCGGAGTGACGTCACAGACTATAAAGACCGTCGCCGTCCCCCAGGAAAAAACGAGTGTTGTTGCCACCAACTTCTTCACGCACGTATCGGCACTGGTGGTATCTGCGATCAGTAGAAGGATGATTGTGAGCGACGTTGCAAGCCTGCCGCCGCTGCTGCCAAATGGACGGTGCCAGCCGCTGGTCCTGTAGAAATACTGATGGTCCCTGGCGGCACAGTCGCCTTCCGGAGTGACGTCACAGACTATAAAGACCGTCGCCGTCCCCCAGGAAAAAACGAGTGTTGTTGCCACCAACTTCTTCACGCACGTATCGGCACTGGTGGTATCTGCGATCAGTAGAAGGATGATTGTGAGCGACGTTGCAAGCCTGCCGCCGCTGCTGCCAAATGGACGGTGCCAGCCGCTGGTCCTGTAGAAATACTGATGGTCCCTGGCGGCACAGTCGCCTTCCGGAGTGACGTCACAGACTATAAAGACCGTCGCCGTCCCCCAGGAAAAAACGAGTGTTGTTGCCACCAACTTCTTCACGCACGTATCGGCACTGGTGGTATCTGCGATCAGTAGAAGGATGATTGTGAGCGACGTTGCAAGCCTGCCGCCGCTGCTGCCAAATGGACGGTGCCAGCCGCTGGTCCTGTAGAAATACTGATGGTCCCTGGCGGCACAGTCGCCTTCCGGAGTGACGTCACAGACTATAAAGACCGTCGCCGTCCCCCAGGAAAAAACGAGTGTTGTTGCCACCAACTTCTTCACGCACGTATCGGCACTGGTGGTATCTGCGATCAGTAGAAGGATGATTGTGAGCGACGTTGCAAGCTTGCCGCCGCTGCTGCCAAATGGACGGTGCCAGCCGCTGGTCCTGTAGAAATACTGATGGTCCCTGGCGGCACAGTCGCCTTCCGGAGTGACGTCACAGACTATAAAGACCGTCGCCGTCCCCCAGGAAAAAACGAGTGTTGTTGCCACCAACTTCTTCACGCACGTATCGGCACTGGTGGTATCTGCGATCAGTAGAAGGATGATTGTGAGCGACGTTGCAAGCTTGCCGCCGCTGCTGCCAAATGGACGGTGCCAGCCGCTGGTCCTGTAGAAATACTGATGGTCCCTGGCGGCACAGTCGCCTTCCGGAGTGACGTCACAGACTATAAAGACCGTCGCCGTCCCCCAGGAAAAAACGAGTGTTGTTGCCACCAACTTCTTCACGCACGTATCGGCACTGGTGGTATCTGCGATCAGTAGAAGGATGATTGTGAGCGACGTTGCAAGCCTGCCGCCGCTGCTGCCAAATGGACGGTGCCAGCCGCTGGTCCTGTAGAAATACTGATGATCCCTGGCGGCACAGTCACCTTCCGGAGTGACGTCACAGACTATAAGACCGTCGCCAGTCCCCCAGGAAAAAACGAGTGTTGTTGCCACCAACTTCTTCACGCACGTATCGGCACTGGTGGTATCTGCGATCAGTAGAAGGATGATTGTGAGCGACGTTGCAAGCTGCCGCCGCTGCTGCCAATATGGACGGTGCCAGCCGCTGGTCCTGTAGAAATACTGATGGTCCCTGGCGGCACAGTCGCCTTCCGGAGTGACGTCACAGACTATAAGACCGTCGCCAGTCCCCAGGAAAAAACGAGTGTGTTGCCACAACTTCTTCACGCACGTATCGGCACTGGTGGTATCTGCGATCAGTAGAAGGATGATTGTGAGCGACGTTTGCAAGCCTTGCCCGCCGCTGCTGCCTAATGGACGGTGACAAGCGATGGTCCTGTAGAATACTGATGATCCCTGGCGGCACAGTCACCTTCCGGAGTGACGTCACAGACTATAAAGACCGTCGAGTGTTGTTGCCACCAAGCTTCTTCACGCACGTATCGCACTGGTGGTATCTGCGATCAGTAGAAGGATGATTGTGAGCGACGTTGCAAGCTTGCCGCCGCTGCTGCCAAATGGACGGTGCCAGCCGCTGGTCCTGTAGAAATACTGATGGTCCCTGGCGGCACAGTCGCCTTCCGGAGTGACGTCACAGACTATAAAGACCGTCGCCGTCCCCCAGGAAAAAACGAGTGTTGTTGCCACCAACTTCTTCACGCACGTATCGGCACTGGTGGTATCTGCGATCAGTAGAAGGATGATTGTGAGCGACGTTGCAAGCCTGCCGCCGCTGCTGCTAAATGGACGGTGACAGCCGATGGTCCTGTAGAAATACTGATGATCCCTGGCGGCACAGTCACCTTCCGGAGTGACGTCACAGACTATTAAGACCGTCGCCATCCCCCAGGAAAAAACGAGTGTTGTTGCCACCAACTTCTTCACGCACGTATCGGCACTGGTGGTATCTGCGATCAGTAGAAGGATGATTGTGAGCGACGTTGCAAGCCTGCCGCCGCTGCTGCCAAATGGACGGTGACAGCCGATGGTCCTGTAGAAATACTGATGATCCCTGGCGGCACAGTCGCCTTCCGGAGTGACGTCACAGACTATAAGACCGTCGCCATCCCCCAGGAAAAAACGAGTGTTGTTGCCACCAACTTCTTCACGCACGTATCGGCACTGGTGGTATCTGCGATCAGTAGAAGGATGATTGTGAGCGACGTTGCAAGCTTGCCGCCGCTGCTGCCAAATGGACGGTGCCAGCCGCTGGTCCTGTAGAAATACTGATGGTCCCTGGCGGCACAGTCGCCTTCCGGAGTGACGTCACAGACTATAAAGACCGTCGCCGTCCCCCAGGAAAAAACGAGTGTTGTTGCCACCAACTTCTTCACGCACGTATCGGCACTGGTGGTATCTGCGATCAGTAGAAGGATGATTGTGAGCGACGTTGCAAGCCTGCCGCCGCTGCTGCCAAATGGACGGTGCCAGCCGCTGGTCCTGTAGAAATACTGATGGTCCCTGGCGGCACAGTCGCCTTCCGGAGTGACGTCACAGACTATAAAGACCGTCGCCGTCCCCCAGGAAAAAACGAGTGTTGTTGCCACCAACTTCTTCACGCACGTATCGGCACTGGTGGTATCTGCGATCAGTAGAAGGATGATTGTGAGCGACGTTGCAAGCCTGCCGCCGCTGCTGCCTAAATGGACGGTGCCAGCCGCTGGTCCTGTAGAAATACTGATGGATCCCTGGCGGCACAGTCAGCCTTCCGGAGTGACGTCACAGACTATAAGACCGTCGCCATCCCCCAGGAAAAAACGAGTGTTGTTGCCACCAACTTCTTCACGCACGTATCGGCACTGGTGGTATCTGCGATCAGTAGAAGGATGATTGTGAGCGACGTTGCAAGCCTGCCGCCGCTGCTGCCAAATGGACGGTGCCAGCCGCTGGTCCTGTAGAAATACTGATGGTCCCTGGCGGCACAGTCGCCTTCCGGAGTGACGTCACAGACTATAAAGACCGTCGCCGTCCCCCAGGAAAAAACGAGTGTTGTTGCCACCAACTTCTTCACGCACGTATCGGCACTGGTGGTATCTGCGATCAGTAGAAGGATGATTGTGAGCGACGTTGCAAGCCTGCCGCCGCTGCTGCCAAATGGACGGTGCCAGCCGCTGGTCCTGTAGAAATACTGATGGTCCCTGGCGGCACAGTCGCCTTCCGGAGTGACGTCACAGACTATAAAGACCGTCGCCGTCCCCCAGGAAAAAACGAGTGTTGTTGCCACCAACTTCTTCACGCACGTATCGGCACTGGTGGTATCTGCGATCAGTAGAAGGATGATTGTGAGCGACGTTGCAAGCCTGCCGCCGCTGCTGCCAAATGGACGGTGCCAGCCGCTGGTCCTGTAGAAATACTGATGGTCCCTGGCGGCACAGTCGCCTTCCGGAGTGACGTCACAGACTATAAGACCGTCGCCGTCCCCCAGGAAAAAACGAGTGTTGTTGCCACCAACTTCTTCACGCACGTATCGGCACTGGTGGTATCTGCGATCAGTAGAAGGATGATTGTGAGCGACGTTGCAAGCCTTGCCGCCGCTGCTGCCAAATGGACGGTGCCAGCCGCTGGTCCTGTAGAAATACTGATGGTCCCTGGCGGCACAGTCGCCTTCCGGAGTGACGTCACAGACTATAAAGACCGTCGCCGTCCCCCAGGAAAAAACGAGTGTTGTTGCCACCAACTTCTTCACGCACGTATCGGCACTGGTGGTATCTGCGATCAGTAGAAGGATGATTGTGAGCGACGTTGCAAGCCTGCCGCCGCTGCTGCCAAATGGACGGTGCCAGCCGCTGGTCCTGTAGAAATACTGATGTCCCTGTCACAGTCGCCTTCCGGAGTGACGTCACAGACTATAAAGACCGTCGCCGTCCCCCAGGAAAAAACGAGTGTTGTTGCCACCAACTTCTTCACGCACGTATCGGCACTGGTGGTATCTGCGATCAGTAGAAGGATGATTGTGAGCGACGTTGCAAGCTTGCCGCCGCTGCTGCCAAATGGACGGTGCCAGCCGCTGGTCCTGTAGAAATACTGATGGTCCCTGGCGGCACAGTCGCCTTCCGGAGTGACGTCACAGACTATAAAGACCGTCGCCGTCCCCCAGGAAAAAACGAGTGTTGTTGCCACCAACTTCTTCACGCACGTATCGGCACTGGTGGTATCTGCGATCAGTAGAAGGATGATTGTGAGCGACGTTGCAAGCCTGCCGCCGCTGCTGCCAAATGGACGGTGCCAGCCGCTGGTCCTGTAGAAATACTGATGGTCCCTGGCGGCACAGTCGCCTTCCGGAGTGACGTCACAGACTATAAAGACCGTCGCCGTCCCCCAGGAAAAAACGAGTGTTGTTGCCACCAACTTCTTCACGCACGTATCGGCACTGGTGGTATCTGCGATCAGTAGAAGGATGATTGTGAGCGACGTTGCAAGCCTGCCGCCGCTGCTGCCAAATGGACGGTGCCAGCCGCTGGTCCTGTAGAAATACTGATGGTCCCTGGCGGCACAGTCGCCTTCCGGAGTGACGTCACAGACTATAAAGACCGTCGCCGTCCCCCAGGAAAAAACGAGTGTTGTTGCCACCAACTTCTTCACGCACGTATCGGCACTGGTGGTATCTGCGATCAGTAGAAGGATGATTGTGAGCGACGTTGCAAGCCTGCCGCCGCTGCTGCCAAATGGACGGTGCCAGCCGCTGGTCCTGTAGAAATACTGATGGTCCCTGGCGGCACAGTCGCCTTCCGGAGTGACGTCACAGACTATAAAGACCGTCGCCGTCCCCCAGGAAAAAACGAGTGTTGTTGCCACCAACTTCTTCACGCACGTATCGGCACTGGTGGTATCTGCGATCAGTAGAAGGATGATTGTGAGCGACGTTGCAAGCCTGCCGCCGCTGCTGCCAAATGGACGGTGCCAGCCGCTGGTCCTGTAGAAATACTGATGGTCCCTGGCGGCACAGTCGCCTTCCGGAGTGACGTCACAGACTATAAAGACCGTCGCCGTCCCCCAGGAAAAAACGAGTGTTGTTGCCACCAACTTCTTCACGCACGTATCGGCACTGGTGGTATCTGCGATCAGTAGAAGGATGATTGTGAGCGACGTTGCAAGCCTGCCGCCGCTGCTGCCAAATGGACGGTGCCAGCCGCTGGTCCTGTAGAAATACTGATGGTCCCTGGCGGCACAGTCGCCTTCCGGAGTGACGTCACAGACTATAAAGACCGTCGCCGTCCCCCAGGAAAAAACGAGTGTTGTTGCCACCAACTTCTTCACGCACGTATCGGCACTGGTGGTATCTGCGATCAGTAGAAGGATGATTGTGAGCGACGTTGCAAGCTTGCCGCCGCTGCTGCCAAATGGACGGTGCCAGCCGATGGTCCTGTAGAAATACTGATGGTCCCTGGCGGCACAGTCGCCTTCCGGAGTGACGTCACAGACTATAAAGACCGTCGCCGTCCCCCAGGAAAAAACGAGTGTTGTTGCCACCAACTTCTTCACGCACGTATCGGCACTGGTGGTATCTGCGATCAGTAGAAGGATGATTGTGAGCGACGTTGCAAGCTTGCCGCCGCTGCTGCCAAATGGACGGTGCCAGCCGCTGGTCCTGTAGAAATACTGATGGTCCCTGGCGGCACAGTCGCCTTCCGGAGTGACGTCACAGACTATAAAGACCGTCGCCGTCCCCCAGGAAAAAACGAGTGTTGTTGCCACCAACTTCTTCACGCACGTATCGGCACTGGTGGTATCTGCGATTAGTAGAATGATGATTGTGAGCGACGTTGCAGGCCTGCCGCCGCTGCTGCCAAAATTCCATGGTAGAAGATCCACCGGGGTAATTTGGGGTCCGTGAGGGTGACCAAGATGTGGGGACAATATCCTGCACAATAGAAAGTGCAGGATTTCTTGCCTGGAGATCGTCAAGGATGGCTTCATCCGCGAAATCGTCGAAGGCGTGGTATTATAGTATGCCCTGTAGGGTATCGTCCGGCGGTGGGGCGTATACGTGGTTGGTGAATGTGGTGCCGGACACCGTGAGGGAGGTGATGCGGAGGTAGGCTTGAGTGCGAGCCGATTCCGCTACGCTGAGTGTAAAGGTGCTGTTAAACGGGTGGACTGGCACCGTGTCGCGAGGTGTGGGAGGGAGGTCTTGCAGGTTCACTGCTTGCAGCAAAGCGGTGTATAAATGCGAAGACTGGAGCTTGGTGAGGTCGATGGGGGTTTTGGGGTGGATGACGACGTGAATCGTGTCGGCCGGTAGGCGAGGGAGCGGACCGTGGCGGCGGGGATCAGGAGGCGAAGCACTTGCCTGCTTTGATTGCGCCGATTTAGCATCGGCGGCAAGGCGCAACGCTCCGCGGCGTTGGTCTAGCGCGCGGAGGCCTTGCGGCTGCCAGTAAGCGTCCGAAAGTTCTTTGGGGGTCCCCTCCTGTCTTTTTGACAGCGGTCTCCATGACGGTGGGCAGCCAGGACAAGGGCGGGTGGCCGGGTGGTCGTCCATTCGTCCGCGGGCTGGCGTGCCCGCGGCCGCACTCGAGATATGCCGGATAGGCCTAGGTCGGCGCACGGCGTGGCCAACGGCTTCCCAAAACTCTACTGAGCCACCCCGGCGAGTATCGGGATAATATTTGTATAAAAATGGTGTTGCTGAGTGTTGAACTCAGACAAAATGCGAACCGGTGGGTGAGCATAGAGGGGTCCAACCGACTCTGATCAAAATAGGCGATACTGTGAACCGTAAAGCTTCAGAAGAAAAGGTTCTTCAAGTACAGTAAGCCAGTTACAGATAAGGAAGAGGTTAGTGTTTCCACATTTCAGCTAAGTGGTGGAAATAAAGGAAACGCATAAAAGCTAACGCGTATTCCTATTTCGATATCTCGTCCTGTGACAGACGGTTACGAGCTGGAGCCTGATGGAGATCACGATTGCTTTTATTACTCTTACGCTGACTTAGTTAATAATTTCAATACCACAACTACAGATCAGCAGTTGGCTAGGCGTTCTCGCCAGGCAGTTTCTGCACAGGGAAAATTATTCCGCGATCCAGAGGGAGAGTTGAATGTTCCCCAGGGTCAGCCCACCTCAGCACAGGGTTACGTACAGTCATCAGAGGATACTCTGATGACTGTACTCTGATGACATCAGAGCATACTCTGATGACAATCTTTCAATATGGTGGGATGGGGTGACTGACGGGTGCGGAACACCAAAGACGGCTACTTGTAATCGCAACTCTGCAAGCCCTACTGCCGATCCGGAGACAAGTCCCCCACAGAGGATGCGAAAACCTGTGGCCTGGCTTCGCGATTATGTGACATAGACTGTTATAGCCTGTGTCGTCTCCTGGGTCTGTAATGCTTTGAGGTCTCGCAGTGTAGCTGCAGTGGACATGCGTGATGTGTGCAGTTTGCTGTGAATTGCAGTGTAGCCTTTTCGTTACCTGTTGTGTTCTTTAGTCTACTGACGAGTGTGCGGAGCGTTTCTGCACTTACACTTTATATGATTGGTATTTATTGTTCCTCTTATTGTGTACGTCTACACACTAAGATGGGTCTCTTCATCTTCATACTGTTGTGAAATGGTGGGTGAAAGGGCCAAGTTATCCACTGCCTGATGTTAGTGAAATAGTTACTATTTATTAAGTATGTGAATCTTTCAGCTCATCTGCAGCATCTCTAGTCAATATATAGTAGAGGTCATCTTTATGCTTAAAAATCGGTACAGCACATAGTCGTGCTAATACACTTTCATAACACTTGTTTAAATGTCTTGAGAATTGTCACTCAATAATTGGATATATACTGTGTATACTTATGGCATAAATCTCAATAGAATAATCGTCTGTGTAACATGCGTTACATTGGGCATTGGGCTATATCTAAGTTTGTATGAGGAAGTAATTCTCCCAGGGGGAAACTTCGTTGTGTCGTGCTGTCCTCTGGTGTCATAATGTAGCACTCGCTACCATTCTTATCTGCAGTATCCGCATGCTGGAGCCCCGACCTCCATGTCTGAGCCAATCAGGTGTGATCACTACACCTGTCAATGTGATCACACCACTGTTGTATCAGCCAATGACATGACCCCATCTGTCTGTGAAATTCTACAGAAACTGAATAAACACCATGTTAGCCAGACCCTCTCACCAGGAAGAAGCATCTCCGTATTGACTCACTGTATTGTCATTCCGGACGCTAGGCCTCCCCGTCGGCAGGCATGGGTGCAAAACTGCAATAATCTTCTCGGCGGAGGTCTCCTCAAGGAAAAATGTCACACACATAATCGAGGCGATTGTCGGCTGCGCCTAAATAATGTAGCGTTCCTGGCAAAAAGGACACAATCGACTTGAAACTACTGAGGAACTGGCGTTCATCTCATCTCCTTTTATTTCAACACCAACCCACTTTTCTCTCATCCACAGGTGATGATAATGATGATGATGCTAATGTCCTTAAAACATGACTCGCATCCACTCTGGGGCCAAGTCCTATCCGCAGGTTCCTGCGCTTCTTCATCGTCTATCCGAAGGATCATACTTCTTCATGGTTTAATGCATTCTATTGGTCAAACACGCGCACCTAGGCGTGCGCTCTTGATCTCAGCCGGGATTCCCAGGCTGAGAAGAAAAAATAAACTAAATCGCGGTACCTTTGGTCCCCAACCTTTTGCTCGCGACTTTACATATGGCGCTGATTGCTAAAGCGTCAGGTTGCTATTCTTGACGAACGCGTGTGAAGTGGGTTCGACTCTGCCGAGCACAACAGCAATTTCAGAGGTTTTCTAATTGTGTATTCGCTTGCTATAAATGCAGCCGGGCCCCTCTCCCCGCTGCACTCCACGCTGGTTCCAACTGCACACGCTGCGCCATCTATCGGCGCAACCAAAGTTCACGCTCGGCACCAGTTTGATTTAGTCAAGCATCAGAGAAAATAAAAGTATCTTTCCCGTCATTGCCGAGCGACACATTTCCAGTGGCACATACCTAGTTAGCAACGTTGGTGTCGAATACGTTTATAGAGAAGCGTCACACATCTACTGGCACATGCCAAGTGACACAAGTTGGTATCAGAGGTTAACTAAAGAGCGGTACACAATCATGCCATATGCAGTCCCGCATCTCCAGTGACGCATGTCGGCGTCAAAATGATTCCTTGAAGAGTGGCACGTTTTTGTACAATGCCACATACGCAGTCACTGAAGTTGGCCCGACGGTTGGTTTGAACCTGTGTTTCCTCAGCACAGCAGCCCGACGAGCGACCTAGTCAACCATAGACTATTCAGACACCCAGTTTGGGGTTAGACGTTTAGCTAGATAGATAGCAGATGAATAGATGGGCAGATACATTGATAGATAGATAGATACATAGATATATAGATAGATTTAGCCCCCGTAAAGTGCGTGAAGTATCCTAAAGATGCTAACCGCATTAAAATGATTTAGCATACTCGTAGGTGGTGTCTCTAAGAAGACATTTCACTTGCTGTCAGTACTTCTGGGTGCCTTTGTGGATTGTTCCATAGGTATATTTTTATTTTTTATTTATTTATTGGTTTATTCATTTATTTATTTCATACTGCAGACAAAGAATTGGTCCAAGCAGGACAGGTACAAACGGTAGGATAAAAGTACAAACAGAAAAGATAGCATAAAAACATTACGCAAAATGGACAATAACACCAACTAAATTACGTATCGCGGCTCTAAGTTACCGAAAATTGGTTTAGAGGGTTCTATTCTAATACAGTACGCGGGAAAAATGATAACTGAAAAGCGCTAGTTTCAGCAAAATACGGGGTTAAAGAATGGGCTTGATGATGTCATGTGTGTCTAGTGGACAGAGGAGATAAATATGCATGTGGGTTAAGGGCTAACTTATGAATAACGAGTATGTAAAGAAAGTTGAGGCGGTTCTTTTTTCATCGTAGTTGAAGTTTTCCATTGTTGTTAGCAGCCATGACTTCAGACGGTGAATTTTAAAACTAGAATAAACAAACCTGAATAACCTCTAAACCTAAATAAACTCTGTACAGCTTCAAATTTTTTATTTTAGATTTAGTGAAGGGGTACCATACAACACACGAGTATTCTTGTTTAGGTCTTATATACGTAAAGTAACTGAGAAGTTTATGATTAGAAGGTGAATTTCTAAGCTTGTGTTTTAGAAAACACAACTTACGGAAAGCGGCAGAACATGTGTTGTCTATGTGTAGGTTCCAAGACAGATCAGTAGTTATAGTTACGCCGAAATATTTCTAGCGGGTTACCTGTTTCAGTGATGACGAGCCAAGGTTATACGTAAAGTCCGCAGGCGTTTTTGTACGTTACACAAATATACATTTTTTTGCATTTAGAGTCATACCATGTTCATTGCACCAGTTCAATATGTTATTAGGACTAAAATTCAAATACTATTGATGATTTGTACAAGTAAATTGACGAAAAATCACACAATCATCCGCGAACAGCCTGACGAGTTCCTGGTAGTACTACGTTAACCATGTCATTTACATAAAGTAAAAACAACAATGGTCCAAGAACTCTGCCCTGGGGCATGCCTGGTGATACAGGAAGAAAGCTCGAATTGTTCCCATCTACCGAAAGAAACAGGGCACGTTCTGTCAAGAAGCGTTCAATCTATGCAATATATATATCTGGCAGACTGATGTCCTTAAGTTCCGTAATTAGTTTGTGATGAGTAACTTTGTCAAATGCCTTACTAAAATCGAGGAAAATGATGTCCATTTGACCATTCTTATCCAGAGCTTCTGAAAATTACAGATGGGCAAAACGGCTCACTTCAAATCAAATCAAATCAAATTTATTTCACATCCAATACATGATGTAGGCGGCACAGACAAAAAGCCAAAATCAATTCGGCTTGACAGAGGTCTGCGCCCCTTTCAAAATTGTGTAAAAGTAAAAAAAACAATAATTAGCAACAGCAATCAGACATTGTTAGGTAGCATTGTACAGTGGCAGGAGAGAAGTCTAAATATATACAATGAAAAATGTGTGGTTCAAGCAATGTAATACAGGGAAAATCATCGTTGTCGCAGAACTGTAAGGAACGAAGTAAGTAATCAGAAACCAAGTGAATTTAACAAGGACGGTAATGAGTGGGATAGTAGCTGTGTTCCATAAATTGTGCGTGCGCGGGGTATGAACCAGGTTGCATTATGACCAGTGGTGTATTTTTTAATGTTCTTGCGTAGGCTAGATAGGTGCTCAGTAAAGTGACTCCCTTGCTTTCTTTCTGCGAGGTGCCGTTGCAAGAGCAGTTATTTGAATAGCAAGCAAGTTTACAGGACAAACTTGAAGTTTCTTAAAAAGGGGTTCAGTGTGTGCGTCATAAGCCGAGTTGCTAACAGCACGCACAGCTTTTTTCTGTAGTAGAGAAAGTTTAGTAATGTTTGACCCTGTTGTGTTTCCCCAGACAAGTCGACAGTATTTAAGGTGTGAAAAAAAAGAGAGAGTTATACACTAATAATTTGACGGAAGTGGGCAGAAAAGAGCGTACCTTTGCAAGGGCACCCACTACGCCTGCAAGTTTACCGCTGAGCGAATCGACCTGTTTATTCGAGGTTAAATGTTCGTCAAAAATGACGCCAAGGCATTTAACAGAGGAGGTTACATCCACAGTTGAGTTTCTAATAAATATACGGTCAGTAATATTAGCCCTAGAATTTTTAGGTTGAAATAGAATGGCTTTCGTTTTGTTCGTGTTAATGGTTAATACGTTTACTTGACACCATGTATTAAGCTTTTTTAATGCTGAATTTGCGTAAGTCACCAGTTCACTACAGCTAATTATAATAATTTATAATGATAATACATAAATTCTCTATAGCAAGATTCACTACAGCAGACCCACCATAGTCACGGCATCGCTGACTTCCATATCCACAGTAGTGGAAGGGCTCTGAATTTTTTTAAACCTTTCTTTTTTTCCTTAAACAGCTTGGCTAACGTTAGCTGGGACATATGCATATATTTGAGCCATTGTATGTTAACTCTGCATCAATGACAACGTCGGTATTTTTTGGCCGAAAGAAAACAGCGTTTGATAATAGTTTTAGTGCGTTGTGTTTCATGTTACCCAGCCAGCTTTAATCCATTTTCCTAGCCACAATGATGCTATATTTGCCTTCTAAAGAACGTCTGCTGATGATATGCAGGATGAAAGTCAAGTTGTGTCCTCTGCGTAAATGACAAAGTTCTAGAGAAATGGTCCAAGGGTACTTCCTTGTGGAACATCAGGTAAAATTGATTTCTGACCGGATGAGTGGACATTTACATTAATCTTTGAAAAGGTATACGATGAAACTATTTAGAAATGTGTAGTAAGCAGATATATCTAAAAAATTTAAATGTCAATTGTACCATGACCTGTTAGTGATAAAAATAATACTGCGACTATTTAGCAAGCTCTCACTTCCATTAGTACGACGTAATTAAAGTTAAGACAGTGGTGCTAAGGGGGCACATCCCTGCCATACCACCTGGATATATTATCTGCTGTTATTTCACCACTTACTGTTATGCTGCTATTAAAATCCGGAATCAAGATCGGGCCTCCAGATGCAAGCGCACTGTGTGTTAAAATTTGGATAAACCAGTGTAATGGGGGGGGGGGTGCCTTTGAGAGGCTGGGGGACGTTTGAGTAGGTGGCCCTACAATTGTCAAAGGTGAGCTTGTCTCCTTGGTGTGTTACTTTTCAATGTTTTGTAAGGTGACTTCACATGGTGTCACTGGGCCACCGCGCCACCTTCTTCAATGTTATAGTCCAATGCGATGAATGAAATTTCCTGTAGCCCCTTCACCGTTATTACTTGAAAATTTCATAGTTGTTTACATATTCTAAGATTTTGGCTTCGTTGCCAGAAGTGTATACTCTTACATTACTTTTCTTGACATGTTTGCAAGCAAGTCAAGCACGAGTGTCAGTGTAGCAAACATTGATCTTCCGGTGCTACTGCAGCTGCTTGGTATGGTAACATTTTATCTACAAAAAAACAACACCTGAGTGTTTTTATCGTTAGCGTTATCATTCGTTAATCGGTGTTAGTAACGTACTTGATCACCTTGTAGTAATGGTATGTACCGTCATGTTTTGATCCGTGCTTTCCGTTGGTAATAAAACTATGTGTCGTTTTTTTTCATTATATTATTTTGTTAGCGACTGCGTCACGTATTTCTTCAAAAATCTTGCAGAAAAGGCAGTGATTTGACCATAATGTCCGGGGCTGTTGCTTGGTTCACTCCACTTAACACTTAAGTTCTATTGCTAATAGGCATGCATAGCTATTCAATATGGGTGTCTTCCAGGGTAATTCTCGGGAGGGTGTCACGGAAAGCTTTTTTTTTATTTTTCTTTACTACTTAATGATTTTTTGGCTGTTTGGTTGAGAATGCCTTTAACAAACTAGCGGTCATTTTCTATTTGCTCTGTAACATTAGACATAGGGCCTTCAATATGTAAGTGCCGCGAGAAGATCGGAGCGGCGACCCAAGCTCCGTGAAGGAGGAAGAAATGAACGGGTGCACGAGCACGGCGGCACGAGGCGCGATCTCGCAGTGTTCGAACCAGGCGGGCAGCAGTTCCGGGCTCCAGGGGTGAACGATGTCCTGCCAGACGAGACGTCTGTGGCAAGGTGGCGAGGACCACGGCGCCGAGCGTGGACGAGGGTGTCCGAGGAAACAGGGCTCCAGCTGCCAGTGCTCGAGACGCTGGCTGACCCGAGGGCCGCCGGTCCCTGAGCTGCCGCACCTGAGCTGTGCCGAGCAGCGTTCCAGTCTAGCACAGGTGTTGCCGTGCTAGACGCGGTCCTCACGTCCGACCACCGCACGTGGGTTTCGAGCGATGTACGAGCCGGACACCGAGGCCGTGCTGGACAAGGCGTCCCCTGGCTGCTGCCGCTGCTGCTTTTGAGCGTGCCGAGTCCGAGAACCGTGCTGGATGAGGCCTGAACGTGTCGTCATCGCAGCCGGCCCCAGCACAGGGGAACCCACAGTGTCGTGACGACAGAACCGTTAGCCTCGCAACACGGGACTGTTTCAGCCCAGTTATCAGCGTGTGTTGTGTGTGGACGTACTGACTGCAGTTACGTAGCTTATTAACTCTATGTATGCTTATACACACACACACACACACACACACACACACACACACACACACATATATATATATATATATATATATATATATATATATATATATATATATAAGGTGTCCCAGCTATCACGCAGGACGACTTAAAAAAACAGCAATGGCGTTACGCGAAGCAAGCCTAGTTCGTTTTATTTCCAGTGCAGTGGAATAGCGTTCACTCTGAGTAGCTGCCAGTAATTTTTCGTTACTGAGAATTAACTAATTGTAATTAAGAATCTAACTCGAGAATTACTGTCCTAATTATCAAAGTGTCAATGAGAAAATTGTAGAGCAACATGAAAAACTCCCAATACAGCTTTTTGTTGCTAAGTACGTGCTACATAAGAATGTTTTTCCGAGCGTAAAAGAAGCCCGCGAATACACTCAAAGTGCCTCGAGCGACCTGTCGCGTGGCAATTCTGCGTGTAATCGCGGGCGCCTTTCACACTCCGAAAAACGCATTTATGTAACAGGTATTGAGCAACAGAAACCTATATGGGAGGTTGTTCATGTTCCTCTACCATTTTCTCATTCACACTTTCATAATTAGGACAGTACTTCTCGAGTGAGATAATTAAAACTGTTAGCTAATTAAATCGGAGTAACGAAAAAATTACTGGCGGGCTACTCCACTGTACTGGAAGCAATACGCACCAGGTTTGCTGGTGCGTATTCCTATTTTTTGAAATCGTGCTGCGTGATAGCTAGGACACCCTGTATATATATATATATATATATATATATATATATATATATATATATATATATATATATTATTTTTAAGGTTCTTTTAGGTTCTTTTTAATTTTTAGCAATGCTCCCAATCGACTCTCTGCCTTTCTTCCACATCACTGCGCACTAGCAAAGTGCCGAACAGTCCGAAACATCTACAGGGCCTCATTTAGTCTTATTTATTTTGTAAGTGTGTACATTGCGTAGACTTTCTCTGTCTTTTCTCTTTGGCGCACGTCTCCTAAATCAGCGTTGGCTTTCCTTATAGCAGATTCGTTCCTTTAGTTAGTTTTCCTTTTTTTGAGAAGGGACGCCTTCGGGCACAAAAAATTGGAAAAAGAGCCCTATCATTGTTGATGAAATCCTGGTTCTTGCAGCAAGCCCTACATGGTTCTGCAATTAGAGCCACTTGACTCCACTTGCTAAGTCAGCATGGCGGTCGCTGCCGAACTGTTTCTTGTATAGGTGTGTGCTGCCTTGCGAAACACTTGCTAATACCCGATTCCTCTGCCTCGTCGTGTTTTTTTTTTTTTTGAAAGCCAGTTGTTCTTTTCTTTTCATGGTCCCTTGCAGTCCTTATTCCGTTTGCAACCCTTCGGGCTAATATGTGTATGCCTCCCATTCGGTTTTAGCTTTCCCCAGATCTTTGACATTAAATGATCAAATCTCGGTGCAATTCCGCGTATTTCTTGTCCTATTTCGCCTCGCCGCCCTGGATAATGCAGTAAAGTACAATTTATGCTCCTCATTCTTGGATTGGTTTGTCCAGCGGTTTCTCCTATAATTCGAAAAGTAAGGCGTTCATGGGCAGGTAGGCTAATAACCCATATGATAGGTTTGCAGGTACGAAACTCTGAAATTATTATGTTACGAATGTACACGTATACTCGGTCTGTTCTGCTAACCGCCTACTTGCAATGTCGACTTTCAACATGCAGTTGTGCATGCTTATCGATGCATGCAATGGACATGGGATGTAGCCAAGGCTCTTTTTCCGATTCTTTTGCATTCTATTGCCACAATGCTATGCTAAGTTCATGTAAATGAAGAAGGTGCAGATTGGGCGCTTGAGATCTGTCATGTCTCAATTTTTGTAACAATAATAATAATAATAATAATAATAATAATAATAATAATAATAATAATAATAATAATAATAACAATAATAATAATAATTTTTATTATGTGCATTCACGTTACAGTTACATATAAGCAACATTGCTTGTGTGTGAGGCTGGGCAGTCGGCAGGTAGTATTAATACGTGTACACAACGGTTATATAAAACGCTAAAAGTAAGTTAATACAATCAAATATAATAGTATTGTAACATAAAAGAACTTGTTGCTGTGATCTTGAATAGCCAAGCACATACTGTGTCTACAAGGTAGATCTCAAAGAAGGCATTGAAAACAAAGATAACATCAGAATAAGATCAGCAACAACAAGTTCTAATGGGTCAAAATATGCAAAAAAATGTATACAGCATTAGCGTTGTTGTGAAAATGCTCCGTCATCTGTATACATGCTCAGAACGTGTATCGTAACAATGTTTCTCTTCCGTTGCCATTGTAGTCTTGCACCCTGTAAATAAATTCATCCCGCCATGGGCAGAAACACCCTTTCGGTAAGGCATAGTTTACTTAAATAGCGGAAAAATATAGTAGAACAAGAAGAGCGGATGGCACACAGACCTTTGAGGCATGCCCTCTGCTTGTTCATCCTCTTTTTACCGTTCTGTTCATGTATATCACCCCCTAACCTCCTTGGCGGCGGTGTCGCGATACGAAGTCCTTGACAACCCAGCCTTACCAACCTTGCCACGGAACATATGTTTGGCCGACCTCCCACCAAGAAATTTGGACGTAACCGACACTGTGGGGCACAGTCACCACCGCACTCGTACCAAAACACGAATGCACGGACAAGACAAGCCAATGATTAGGCGCCAGAGCGAAAACCACGTGATATTTCCAGAAACGCAGACAAAGACACAGGTGACTGGCTCAAACTCTATTACAGAGTCAGTTACTATAACCACTGAAGCAGGGTAGCTCAAATCCAGAATGTTTTCTGTTTTCATACTGAAACCGTGCTCATCTGGTTCGATAATCAGTTGGGAGCACCGTGAAGACAAACTTAGGAAATGTTCCGGGTATATGCCTTTGAGGAACGAGAAGGCGGAACACATATTTTCATTTCAAGCTCAGTCACCTGAAGAATCTTACACTAGCTACGTTGAGTTACTCATGAAGTTTTGCGGAACCACGCTTCTGAGCATGGCCAACGAAGAGAAGGAGGGACATCGTTTGAAAGACATGCCTTTCAGGCTATTCAATTAGAAATTCACACCATGGATCCCTCAAATTTCTTTATTACCTAAGAAGACATCACTACTCTTTCCGATTTATGGCGCCACTGCCACATGTTGGTGTCTGAAAACTCGAAAATTATTGTCGAAGTTTGGGCAACTGCACATTGTTGCCGCTATTGAAATTGTCGACGTGCCTGCATGCGTCGGATGACGTCTCTCTGCCTCGCAGATCTCCCAAAAGGCCCGCTATGACAGCCACCACAGACCCGTTCACCTCTCTCCAGGCTATTTGGTCCTTCTTTGGACGCCGTCCCACCACGTGGGTCTGTCTTCAAAGCTTCGTTCCCGCTACTCTGGCCCCTAGAAGGTTCTGCGCCAGCTCAGTGAAGTCACATACGAGATCGTTCCAGTGAAGGATAGCTCGTCGTCATCCGTACCACCTAGCGATATTGTTCACGTCACCCGTATGAAGCCGTACTTCTCTGACAACGACCATTCCCTTCCCTAAGCGCCGACACGGCGCTCCCACCGGCGGGTGTCATATGTTACAAGCCATTCCCGTACACTGGAGAACGTGCCAGCAAGTGTCGGAAGACGACGATCGAAGAAGCGCTCGGGTGGTTCTTGTTCGGCCATCTCGGCTTCGCTCTGCATGTATTCCATCAATACATTTTCCCTTTTGTTTTGGCTACTCTTATCCTCGTGACAGTCAAGTGACTCAAAGGCAGACCTTAAGCATACCCTTGTAACTAACTTTGAACACATGAACTCTTGGCATGCATGCATAAATACAAAAATGATGACCACTGGATACCTTACAGTAAAATGCTTCACACACCCAGTAAACACTCACAGAAGGGTTTACGGCTGCCTGTGAGTAGGCAAAATAACAATTAAACTGGAAACAAATGACTTCATGTATATATATACAAAACACCTGAATCGTGTTTTTCAGAGGTAAACTTCTAAAACATTTGTGCTGTAAAAGCAGCTTACCTCCCTGGCATAAGTCAAGAACTGCACAGTATTTCAAGACAGTAGAGGCTTGGGCTAGTCGGTGCATACTTGAGAGGGAAACAGCGCAAAAAAACACAAGAAGACAAGAAGGGACAAGAAGCGCTGGTGTGTGTCTCCCTTCTTGTCGAGTTTTTTCGCGCTGTTTCCCTCTCGAGTGTGAACAGTATTTAATTTCTTGTGTTACTTTTGGGTCGGAAGAGTTTCCTGGTGGCATTTTCTAATTTAGTGAGCTCATCAGTGAATTTTTTCTGGACTTAAACAAAGCTAATGAAATCATTTCTTTGGGCCTTTTTCACCCTACACAGCAACTGGTACCTCGGTCAATAAAAAGCTAATGCAAGGCTAATAGTTTCAATGATATAATGAAGTGACATAAAATACACAGACAACTGGAGTGACACACAGTAACGCCATTCCCAACAGTGAAATAAATGGTCACCTGCATCATCAAAGGGCCTAGAACGACTCATTATAAAGCATGAGAAAAGGTTTCAATAACTGTACAGCCAGATTGGAGAGCTAGTAAAAAACGCAAATAAATGCACATGCAAAACACCATTTACCACACTTGCGCACATAAATATATATAATTCCACCAGAATTTCGCTGCATAAAATATATAAAAGTTGTGACAAAGCAGTAACTGAAAGACGGAAGGAGCTGCGCTACCCATGTTGAAAAAAAATATCGAAAGTGACATACATGCATATTTAATCTGACAGAAAACTTCTTTCCAAGCTATATATTACAAAAACTGTACAACAACGTTAAGAACAAAGGAGATGAGAAGCTATACCATTCTTGCAGAAATGAACAGTGCAAATAACTTCATGTATCTCAATTTTACGGATACTTTGGTAATTTGGTGTGTGTACATACTTTACAAACAGCTCAAACAAAGATAAAAACGGTGAAATAAGGTAGGAACACACAATAATGCTGACTCAACTAGAAGTTTGTTCGTGACGACAAAGATATTAAGCACACTGGCCAACTTGACAAAGAAATATCCATGCTTGCGTGGCAGACAGCCCGGTGCAACAAAAAAAGGGACGAAAGACGTGTTTTGTAGTATAAATATGCAGGTAAAAAAACAGTGAAAGATGTCCTATAAGTGATACCACCAAACAAGGAGAGCTCTTTTAAAAATCCCAACTCTTTCCCATTAAGAGCAACAGATAGCTTATGCATTTGTCTTCTTTGCAATCAATAAATAAGGCTTCCATAATTTCTCTTGTGTTCTGGTCTTTGTGATGAAACAATTGTTCGTTCTACCCCTTACAGCAGAAAACACAATTTTGTTTAATCACAAAGGCCACGCATACATGGTTTCTTATCTTTGTCAAGTTCCAATGTGTTTACAACCTGTCTTCAAGAATAAACTTCTAGTTGAGTCGGCGCTTGTATGTGTTCCTACTTATTTCATTATCCTCGTCTGTGCTGCTGTTTCAAGTACGCATGTACCACTTGGTTAGGCTGATAAACATTCTCACAAGAAAAAGGAACTACCTCCACTCACAAGGTAGCCAATTCTTTACAACTAAAAGGCAGAACACATCGAAAGTAAGCCTTCACAGCGTCCATGAAAGTAAGTCTTCACAGCGTCACAGCGTACACCACAGGGCAGAATAAAAAATAGTTAAAAATCCCACTTGACGCAGAGTGGCAACAGAGATGCGAGCTTCCTGGTGAATCAGCCGCAGATCAATGGATGTCTCTTGCGAGAAACGACGCCAAGCTGTTCTTGACGAACGACACGTTAGCACCTGGGCATTTGGTGCATGTGTAACCTGTAGAGAAGGGAATGTAGACAGAATTAGATAATGCAAATTAAAAATGTGTCACACAATATACATAACCACGCACTAAATATTAGTACGCACTACACGGGCAATTAAAAATTTGCGTCTCTTTCAAGAGGGCCGTCGCGAAAATGATGAAATGGATCGTTACAGTAAATGTTACCAAAGATACGCACAGCGATGTTTGTTTCACACCGGTGAAATATATTCCCGGCTCTCTCACAACACGAAAGACCATGCTATAGTACACAGCCGATACCAAGCAGCAGTCCGAATCTTCGGGAGCAGCAGGGCAGACCTAAAAATTCGCCGAGAGCAATGCGCGCGCGAGCGTGCTTGTGAGAACCGGCACCGCTTCTTTGAAGCTTAGTATCCGCTGCTGCGTGGCTAAGAACATTCCGCGCGATTTGTGTGCCGCGCGTTGCGTACGCGTCCTGTGCGCATTGCACGCTTGCGTCTGTGCAGTGAGCTATCTTCATGAACGTGCCATTCCTCGCCGCGCTAACGGTGCTCGAGTGCGGCGCTTAGCTTGAGGCGCCGATGAGCCGTCTGGCGTTCCTTTCGTTTCTGCAAGGAACGCACATTCGAGTCGGCCCAGCCCAAAGAGGTATCAGAGAACGGCGGCGCGCTTGAGTTATCGCCTATTAAAAGCGTGCAGTACGCCTTAAACGGCAACACGTCACGTTTGATAAATATGCTTACTGCGGTTGGGGTGGCGATGTGTGATAAAACAAGCCCGTCGGCGGCTTTGCCGACGTCGCCACCACGCCTCTGTTCATTTACGATGTGTATCCGTGTAATCATGGCGCCGATGCAGGACTTATCGGTAGGCTGTTCTCCGCACATACCGAAAAGGCGAAATATATTTTGCAGCACACCGCGACATTAGCCACAACGCAAATAGAGGCGCAGTTAACGACTACGCGAGAAAATGTGCACACTAGCCTTAAGGTATACGATGAGCCACTACAGATTAAGAATATTTTTTTTAATATCGCAGTGTCGCTCCAAAGGCGAGGCATCGATTGCGATAGCAAATTAGTAGATAATATTACGAACATTTCAATCGAAGCAGCGGCGGCAGCAAGCGCTAGCTTCGCGCGCTTTCGCTCCAGGGCATGCTGTTTGCCTGCAGAAAGTGAACGGTGTGCTTAACATCTGACGATCGTCCAAGTGAAAAAAAAAACGCGGCTATGTGCTCAAGAAAACGAAATCACTTACCTGTGTGCAGAAGTCAGGCTGCGGCTTTGTTCGCCTTCCTTCCATCATGAATTCTGCCGCGCAACTCATCAAAACTGCCAGGCTCGAACATCACCCGAAGACCAGTAGCTGCGTTAGCAAACGTCTTCAACGGATAAACATCCCACTTATCATCATAGAGCGATTTCACTAAAACTTGCGTCATAATGTCCAAAAACAAAAGAAAAATGCTTCCAACAAAGCGCGCGCGGCACGAACCACCGCACAAGTTCAGACGAGCGACAGAGTCGAAAAGCGGTCACAGCCTCAGTATCGTATTAAGTTAATAAAATTGTTCGTACTAAAAATAACCACTAAAATTCATAAATAATGATTGATAATTTTTGTTCATAGAAAACATAATAAATTTTGAAGGAAAACTTAATTTGTAGCGTAAAAAATAAATAATACGATTAACAAAATTGCGACTACGAAACTAACGGCACACTGGATACCGTTGCAAAAGACTGCTCACAATAAAGTCACGCACGCACGCACACACACAAACACTCATGCTCAAACACTGGTTTGGCGTTTATTGCGTCACCTGTGAGTAAACGTTATTACTAATATCTTTATTTTTATGAACAATAAAGTGTTTAAGTAGTTTGCAGCATTTTTGCAGATGACGCGGTAAAAAGTAGGGTATAACGTGGGCGCGTAACTGTTGTTTGATTTCTTTCATTTCTCTTTGGCCTTCGTTTGTTTCACTGAACATAGGAGAGCTGCAGGCTTGGGAGGCTTCCATGGCAAGAATTTTATCGCATGCTTCTGCAAGGCGAGAGTCGGGTGCCGCCGCTGAGACAGCGATTAGCTGCGTAATGTTGCGGCTGTTGCTGAATCCGAAACTCTTTCAACGCGCTGTGCTCTCAAAGCGCGATCGTTGTTTGATATCTAGTACCACGGCCGTTGGATAAAAAAATGTATTATGCTTTCGAGACACAGGGTGTGGCACAGGAAATTCTAAGACCTCTGAAGTGTATGTTTACAGCCTGTGCGCGCTTGCATCCTACGGCTCGCAGAGCGCGTCCGATGCTCAAAGGTAGCGTCGTCGCTTGTCGGCGCCTGCCTTATCGCCACCATCCGCGCTGCCGCCGTGTCTACTTTTGGGGAACTCCCCATGCACGCAGTCACCGTGTTTGCAAGTGAATTTCACATTATTTTGCTCCCTAAAACGTGCGCATTTTGGATCGCACCTATGGCTATGCCATATGTTGTATGTTAAAACGACGATGGCATTTGTACGCCGGCGAGCAAGTCACTCGTGGGCTATCATGAAGATGGTTCAACGTCGCAGTTTCTACGTAGCGTAAACGGCTACGAAAGCGGGCTGGTCCCGGACATAGTATAGTCTAACATGGCGCCTCAAAGCGCGAGCTGTCGCTAGAAGACGAGGAAGTTACATGGGGCGCGCGCGCCGAGCAATCAAAGCGCTGACTGGTTTCGGAACGAGAGACGTACGCGTGCGCTCGTGGCCTAAAGGTTAGAGCACCGGGCTGCTGCGCTCGAAGGTCAACGTTCGGTGCCAAAGTTGGTCACACACTGTTTTCTTTTTACGAAATCGAGCCCAAACTAGAACCTACCTACCGCAAAGTGACAAGAATGAGGCAAAGATTGCTTCTTAATAAAGTTTTGAAATGTCGCCTTCATATGCGAGTCCTAATTAGTATATGATAAACTCAACTGCTACACAACAAAAAAACAACTACGAAAATCAACACAAATTACTCAATAAATTATTTATTGAGAAGCTCTCAATGGTAATATCATTGTGCAACTGTTGAGCGAACTCAAAGACTTTAGAGACTTTGTTGAAAGTCCGTTGATTCAACAATACCCCAACAATACGTCAATAGAAAATCAACAGTCATTTTTGTACGAGGGTATACCAATCGACTTCAGTAAAGCGTTTGACTCTGTTGATCATGAACTTTTATTAAAGAAGCTAGAGTACTGCGGTACTCGCGGTATTGCTATAGATATAGTGAAATGTTATTTAAAGCAGCGGAGTCAACTTGTTGAAATAATGGCATCTGGTCTCAAGTTAAACAAGTATAAATTGGAGTTCCGCAAGAGAGCATACTAGGCCCCCTTTTTTTCAACGTCTATGTTAACGACCTTGTTCTCGTGGATAGTGAGCCAAAATATATCATCTACGCAGACGATACTACTGTGCTTTTTTCGTCGAACAATGTTGCAAGCTTAACTTCAACTGCAAATTCTCCCCTTGCTAAAATTCATAAATGGTCACAGGATAATGGCTTAAATATTTGTACTGACAAAACCAAAGCTATTTTATTTCAAGCCAAGAATAAATGCTCGAACTTAGAGTCAGACAGTTTTATAGGCTCTTCAAGAATTGAGCTTGTCCGGTCTGCAAAAACGCGTGGTGTGTTTTGTGATAGCCATATGTCATGGAATGATCACATAGACTTCCTTGCAGGTAAACTTGCCCAAGTAGCTGGAATACTGTTCAGTTTAAAACCGCTACCACGCAAAGTCAAACTTCTCTTTTATAATGCTCTTTTTCTTAGTCACATACACTACTGCTGTCTGGTGTGGAGTACAACGTCTGCTACCAACATAAACCGATTGTTCCTGCTGCAAAGAAAGGTAATTCGTACTATTTTCAATGCTCCAGCAGATTCTCATACTGCACCTCTCTGAAAACAACTTGAATTGCTCACGCTGCACTCTCTGTTAGACTTCAGACTGTCGTTAGCCTATCGAAAAGGCGTGAGACAAACTCAGTCATACATTACGTTTTTAATGCAGGTAATTAGAAATAGAACAGAATATAGCACACGGTCACCTGAACACTGGCATGTAGCACGTCCTCGCACTAATTATGCTTTTCAAATGTTACATCATCGCTTACCACGCTTGTTAAACACACTCATGCGCAATAACATTGATGTCATTTCTTGTCCTGTTTCGCGTTTGTATGAGTTTTTCAGTGATATTTGATCATGGTCAATTTTTTCACCGCTGTTGTTTGCTCATGCATAAAACTGCTATTTTCTGCTTGTAGTATTTTTCTTATATTGATTTTTTATGGTACAAAGTTAAGCCAACATTGCTTTGTATTCAAATGTATTTTTGTTGTCAGTCCTGAATTAGCACCTGTGCCTGCCGCTGCTGCCCTCAGACTGGGTTTTAAGGCCTGTCAAGTTGCTGTGCGTAACTTTTTCCTTAAATCCCCCATAAATTGTGCTTTTATGGAAATAAAGGCAAATTCAAGTAACAGGTGCGGTACACACATGACAAGCTTTGCTTACCCCCATTTTCTCGACAGGGGAAGAGCTGGTGAGTTTTTTATTCGTAAATGTTCACTATCGTTTGTTCTACTAGAGCCTGGTTCACTGCAACGTCTGCATAAGATTGCACTGCACTGCACTGCACTGTGGCCGCCGACTGCGGCGTAGTGCGGAACGAGGTGCAGTAGCAGAGGTGCACGGCGTTATGCAGACGGCATTCACGGGAATGATAGGCGTTAACACTTCGAGAGCTTCAAGTGGACTTCTGAACTCTCCGTAACGTCTTCGATGATATTTTAAAGGGATGCGGAAACGAAATCTGAAAATTTTACGAAAATGCTCAAAATGAATCTTCAGTGTGTGATTACACCGAAAAGAAGTAGTCACGTAGCTCAGTTTTGAGCCGATGGCTTTATTTTTGGCGTTTTTGTGAGCGCGCGCCTCGCCGCCTGACCCGCGGGCGTTGCAAGGCGTGACGTCACGACAACCTCGTCGGATAGCCAGCCGGCTAGCCACGGTCGTTCGAAGCGGGCCGACGCCGCCATCGCGAGCATGGATTCGAATTCTGGTGCCTCTACAAGCGATGATTACACGTCTGAAGACGAGGACCATCCCTACTTGGCAATAAATATTACCACTTACGGTCACGAGCCTTCCGCGTCAAGCGACGTAGAAGAGCAGGCGGCCGTGGAAGTGCCGGTCAGGTTTTCGAGAACCGTAGCTCGAAGATTTCGCTCTGCACCAGACACTTGTGCAAATATTATTTGTCATTTCGTCTGTAAACTTGCTTTTTCAAGTGCGCACGCAGGCGAGGCAGCTGCGTGGTACTACGTGGATGACCGAATAGTAGTTTATGCGGTCGGCGTGAGCAACTGCTGTGAGGTATCAGTACCTCCGAGACTCTCACGTCCACTTCGCTAGCCGAACGACAGATAGCAGCACCTGTCTGGCGTTCTGCCCCGTTTTTGCTGCTTTTATGTGGAGAAGCACAGCTGTGTGTGTGTCTGATCTCGTGAGTCGCACTCGCTAGCCTTGTATTGTTTTACTATGCTTTGCCAACATTTTTAAATACATTACTGCCTTCATGCCCAGCCTCGGGAATCTCGCGCCAACCTCGCCCTCACACTGCTCAAGAAGGCTGCAAGTGAACGAAAAGAGTACCGACATCTTTTCGCCTCTTTTCCAACGCGCCGCTGATAATTTCTGCCTTGCTTTTTCGCGAGACGACTGATGGCACAGCGTCAGGCTTCAAGCATTGGCTTTTGAGCGGCATGCCGAGGCTTTTCAGCAAAACCGGGCTGGTCACATATTCTTCGTCGACGAAGTGGTCCGCGCAAATGAAGTCATTTTTTTACAGGTCTCCAAGCTGTGCGTGATGGCTAACAGGCAGGTATTCAAAGTTTACGCACCTTATCGTCTCTGGGAAACGTGTGCGACGGCGTGTCACGACTGACGATGCTGTTATAACAGCAATGTCTGGGCATTTCCTTCCGCCGCGACGAACGCGTCAATACCGAGCGACGACCGCGGGAAGGCCCATGTAAGACGCACTACCTGCGTGGAGCGCCGACGGGGATAATGTTTCGGATGGACCACATGCGAAGATCGCGGAAAGGGGTTAAACAAACGCTGCAAAGGACCGACTCCCCCTGAAACACTGCGACGGCTGTGGCCGACCTTGGCCGCGCGCGCGCGCGCGGGCGGGTGTTATGACGTCAAATTTCAGCTTTGCCGCCGGCCGCTTGGAGGCAAGGTGCATCAGAAAATCGCAAAAAAATGTTTCTCGTTCTTTTCTTCAAAGCAGCTTGTTGTATTCGTCATTTTCAACAGTTTAACTTTTATTCTGACGCAAAAAAACACCTGCCAACTTTTGTGTCCGTAGCCCTTTAACACTCTATGAACAGTCTCCGGCTCATTCAGTTTAAATAGGCAAAGCGGCACTACAATAAAGCTGTGTTTCACATCTCTCGTCATATATAAACGCTGTCAGACCGCAGTCGTTCATGGCGCAATGCCGTCGAAGTGTTATAGAAATACATCTAAAGTTCCAAAAATTCCCTCATTCAGATACGTGGGCGCACGTGCGTACGTACCAAGCCATTCACCGAGTAGCCCGGTGGCCACGTGAGCTCGAGGTCGCGCGTTCAATCTCCTTCGGGGCGGCAGCATTGCGATAGAGGCGAAAAGAAAAAAAATCACGCAGTAGTTCCTCTGGAAGCAGTTGTCTAAGTAGGGAAAATCATTGTATCACTTCTCATCTCCACGCAGTCCGGTGTCATTATCAATGTGATGAAACTTGATCCGACGAGTATAAACTTGATCCGACCAGACCAGTATGCACACCGAAAAGGCTCGATAGCGCTTTACTGCCACGCAAAAAGGTTTATCGTGCGCAAATAAATACATGCTACCGGCAGGTGCGAGTAGCGAGGGCCTGAGCGATCAGCGGGCCGTCATCTTCTATTCCTTTCGGAACGGGGCAGTCTGTGGCTATTCAGATAAATTTTCAGTTTTGTTCGGCATATTAATGCATTTTTTTCGCGCACCTGTCACTTTGACGTGGTGAGTTTTCGCTGTTTTGTGATGTCGCGTGACAGACAGGCGAAGTGGGCATAGCCCGAAAACATTGAACGAATAGCACAGGGCTAATGGGGAGAAGGCGTCGAATCAAGAATGATTATTTTGATTTTGTGTGGTTTAATCATGCATTATCAGTGTGTACACGTTATATCAGATGGGGAGCTATCGCGGTTTTCGTTAAGTCGCGTGACAGACAGGCGAAGTTGGGTGTGGCCCGAAAATGTTTTGACCAATCGTGGATGCTGATTGCAGAAATCGGAATCAAAACAGTTTGGAATCATTTTACGTTATAGCGCCCCTAATGTCCCTAGATCTTCTGCTCTTTTTTAAGTAGCGACATCGACTCTGTCGGCCGCCATTATCTTCCTAGATAGCATGCGACCGTCAACGGCCGCTGCTATCTGCGCTGCTCGCAGCAGAGTGCAAATGATTGTGGGGGAGCAGCGTTAGGAAGAACATTCCTGTCGGAATGAGCGCCACCCAATGATATGCGTCGGCGGTGCTTCAAAGCTTGTCGCTACTTAAAGAAAGCAAGAAAAAGAAAATCTAGGGACTTTAGCCTATCCATCCGTGTCGAACCGTTATCAACCGTGACCAGCCTTTCTCTGGCGGCGTCTGCGTACGGTGCGACCGCGAGGGCCCCTATTTTGAAAGCGATCTGCAAGGGGACACAGTGCGGCGCGTGCTAATGGTTCGTTTGCGCTCTGTTATCGCCGCTTAGTCGGCGTTGAAGCGAGAGGCCGCAAGAGGTTAATTCACTCGCTACTGCGGGCGATATCTTAAAAGCGATCTTACCACGGTACGGATGGACGGACAGTTTCTCTCACTGGTTTAGTAGAAAAATGCTTACGCGTACAGAAAAGTTTGTACAGTTAGATTGAGGTGAACGTTAAAGAGCACCACGTGGCTAAAACGGCTTGCGCCTCCGTGCTCGACTCGCGTGTGTGACATCGCGTGTGTGATGCACCAGATCCGGTAATGCATTCCCGTGATAGCGATGCTTTGAACTACGCGGACATCGCACGTGAGCTGGCTGGTCATCTTTTTATCAACGCCTCCTAGGTAATAGGCCTGTGCGCTCTCCTTTACGAAGCCATGCTGCTTGGACCGAAATTTCTGTTGCCAAGCCCGCCGTGACAAAAGCGGTGATGTCAAAATTGCCGCGGCTTACTCGGGAGCATCCGTATCAGATTCTATGGCAGTCGGGAAAGACAGCATGACGTCACGAATCGAAGTGCACCGGCCTTGTGATATCTAGGAGGCGTTGCTTTTTATACTATTCATCGGGCGAGGAGGAAAGGCGCGCGGCGAGCCTTTCCTCCTTTCTGGCTTTTGGAAGTCGGCGCGGCGCTGCTTGAATGTGTTGCCGTCGCGTGCTGCGGAATGATTTGAAGATGTTTTAGTTTATTCTCCGTGAAATATCATTGTCAGTTCATACAAGGTCGTCGAAGAACCACTGTGTAGCCTTTCGGTGCGGCGTAACTACAGTATGGACAAAATTCGCTGGGCTGCGCCGCTTGAGAATCCCCAATTTAATTGATGGCTTGCACTGACGTCATTGTAGCCGCCATGTTGGTGCACCGACACGATGATAAGCTGGGTCCGTAACGTCACGCGAAAGCTTTCAGTAAGATGAATTGGACTGAAGTGCTCGTAGTCGCCATGTTGGTGCCCCAAAATGGTGATAAGGTGGGTGCGTGACGTCACGTGAAAGCTATCAATTCAGTAATCTTCTCACTATCTACTGACTTGGGGTGCTATGCAGGATGCGCCGAGTTTGGCGAAACTCGGGATCTTCACGAGCTCTGGCGACGCCCCAAGATGAAAGCACAAATGGTACCGAGATACAGCTTATCTGTCGACAAGCCTTGAGTTTCATTGGTTTATCTAGATTCACTCCGGGTGGCTATCATTACTTGGTCGCTGCCTTCCGGGCGGTCGACAAACTGGGGCTCACGTGATCATACCGTCGGTGCATGGTCGTGCCTTCTTTCACTTGTTTGTCATTCCACCGAGTGCATTACATGCACAAGCAAGTTATAAAACAAATGCATTTAGTACAACAATATTAGTTACTTTAACCTGGTTTAGAAGCATTTTCAAGCTTACAAGATGTACACTGAATAGGTATCAGACTAATTTGTACTTCGTACTTTAGTACGCTTCGCATTACACCACGAGGGAACGCTGCGGTGGCGCAATCACATCTAGCATGGCGCCTAAGCATCGTGGAGGCCCAGTGTGAACAAACTCGTACAAACGAGCTTGCAGTGCAGTGGGCGACGTAGTGATCGGGCTCCACGATGGCCACTATTTCTTGGATAGTTCTGTTCCTACGTGAGCAATCCTTCCATGCACCTCGTAAGACTGCCAATTAGGCGATTTTACAGATCGCAACGCGCACCTACTGTTCACGGCATTATGCTGAAGAAGCAACTTGTCCGGTGCTGTTTCGGTGAGTGCGCCGAGTTCCTCCACTCTGCGTGACTGCGAGCGTCACGAATATTAGTGTGTGCAAAAGGAAGACAGCCTATATAGCTACGATGCGACAAGGAGGTGGCGCCGACGATGGATCTCACAACCAGCATAGTGAAGAAGACATCGACAAACTGCAGATGAGTGTATTTCTACGGTTTCATATATAGCATAATAATAGTGCACAGATTGTCACTTTCGTAGTAACGAACTGAATGTCCAGCAGTTTAAAAAAGGCATTGAGAACCAATGAGTGTTCGTGCTTTCACATTCACGTGGGCCCGCGAAAATTTAAAAGTGATCGCGTTTGCCCGAGCTTCGAAGGCATGCCACGCCCCCCCCCTGCAGTAGGCATATTCCATAGCCAGAAGCATGGCGGAAAGCGAACTCGCACCACCTGCAGCAAAAAAGGCTACGTCGGGGCGTCATGCGTCTGCTCTCCAAAAAGAAGAATTAGTTGCCTTCTTGGAGAGACAACCCGACCTAGCCAGGCCGAGAGGCGAATTGTCCGGGTGCTTCACGGGCCATGAACGCGAAAAGATGTGGGCCCAGCTGGCGGAGCATCTAAACGAATGTGGCCCCGCAAAGAAGAGTGCGACAATGTGGCGGCGATATTGGTCCGAGCTTGTCGCAAAAATCAAGCGGGATGCAGCCGTTGCGTCGGAAGCTGCCACGTAAGTTGCACTGGTATTATAGTTATTTAAGGAAAAAGACGCTGCTGTTGTTGGTCTGTGTTATGCTCACAATGAAATGTCGCCTTATTCGTTAATTGATGAAATGTTGACCAACTTAGAGCTGCGGGGCCGTGGTTTCACAGTGGCTTTTAGTAGTATTTAATCATGTTAAATACGTTTCTGTAAACGATTGGCCAGTTATATTCGCGAGTAACTTTCTCATTTGGAAATTTTCTGCGTACCTCTTCCTTAAACGCGTTTTGCCCTCAATTTCAGTGGCACAGGTGGTGGCAAGCTACCAGGGCTCGGAGGGTGGGTTCTTTCATTGATTGACCGTGAATGTGCCGTGGGCTTGGGGCCTTCACTGTTGTTAAAAGGCCCCACATCGGTGAGTGCGGTACTGCGTATGCAGTTTAATTGTATTTGTTTAATCTCTATCGTGACAGTGCAATCCTTATATTGCATAAAATCTTGCATTTCCACTCGACTACAGTAAACGCCGTGTAAGGAGTGCAGAAAGTTCCATTAGAGCACAACTGTAGAGCTTGCACTCAACTGCCTAAAATACAGTATGGTTTAGCATTGTCACACGTTAAAAGGGTTTGTTTGCATGCTTTTATTCAGGGCAACTTATATGCTTCTTTTACCATCGTTCTGCAGGAGCCGCAGCCCTCGACTAACCAGTTGGACCTCCCAGTAGTCCCACTGCAGCAGTCGATTTCCGGTGTGTCATAGGCAATTTTGTGCGATTAGATATGACTTATTGAATTGCAGCTTACCATTTTTCTTTTTACGAGCTAGCACAAGCAATGCGTGTAACATGCCACAATGTGTTGTTTAAATGCCTTGTTCGTTTTCTCCTCATTACACACCACAGTGCCCCACACAAACACAGTGCCAAGGCTTGCAGGCACCGCCTAAGGCTGGTACTCTGCAGGTAATTGCGGAAGACCAGAAGAGGCTGGCCGAGGCAGTGGAGGGTCTGCGGGATGACACAGCACAGGCATGTATAATCTTTAATTGGAAACCACTCTGCAACCACACAAAGTGCTTGACTTTTGGAACCATAAGACTAGGCATTTATGCAGCTTAGAGGCTTTGTAGGTATTTCTGAAAGGCCCTGTGTTAGCCTTCCTTGCTCCTTTGCTGTTAACTTATCGGTTTATTCACATGTAATGTTTACTAGGGCAACAGGAATTTCAGAAGGCGCAATGCAGAGAATGTTCATAATCTAGAAACGCATCACTTTGGGCAACCTGGCGTATGGGGCAAGTATTGCAAGCCTATTGCTTGTGCTTGCAAATGAACATCAATGTCTTTACTATCCAAAGCAGGCAGAACAGGCAATTAGTGACTGTGTAGAGGGGAGATTGGCAGAATTTGAAGGAAATGGACTGAATAACTAATACTTTCTTTTAGAAGTGCAATAACATGGCATAGACCCGAAGAAGCACCAGCAGGAAAACAAAACAAATGAAATACCTTTCATTACACACGACTATGTCAGCATAGTACAAGATGTGGAAGTATTATGTAGGGTAAATGGCAATGATCATAGGTCTCAAATTCCTATGAATTTTGAAGAGAGGAGCAAAATTAGTCAAGGGAAAAATAAACCAACGTATATGCAGTCAGGGTGAGAACAGATTATATCATGCTCTTCACAAATAATTACGCACCTATAGAACAGAAAAATGAAAAGAGTGAGAAGATGGTAACCTCAATTTAATGAATGGAACATTACAATTTACAATACTACGAAGATGAAATTTAAGGAGGATGTAAGGCACCAAGAGCAACAAGTAGGCAACTTTTCTGAAGTAACAAAGCATCTGATAAATGAACATGAAAGTGTGTAGCCTCACAAATAAAACAGAACTGATGGACAGAAAGATTGTTAGGGATAATCAAATTACAGCATTGGAAGGAGTAAGGAAACATTAAAGAATTCAAACAGCATGACATCTGCGAGAAGAAACTTGGCATAGGAAAGATTGAGATGTATGCACTGAAAGACAATTAGGGCAATTCAATATTGTACAAAACATTCACCAAGGTGATTTCCAAGAAAGTCAGCACAACACTTGATTCAAACCAACCCAGACAGACACAGCCTCCAGCAATGAGCTTTTTATAATGGAACACATTCATGTCATCAATCAGGTAATGGGAAAATCTGCAGAGCACAAGAAACTTTTTACAAGGCTTCATTTATAGCAAAAAGGCATTTGGATTAATTAGATACACGTAGTCATAAACATTGCACATCATATAGCACAAGAAGCACAATCCTCTGGAAAATATCGAGACTATGCAGCTATAAATATTCGCCACTAGCAAAGCGGAATAGCAACCAAGAAAGGGGTCAGGCAAGGAGACAAAATCAACCAGGTGCTATTCACTGCACGGTTAGAAGTATTCAAACTATTACACTTAAGCGGACTTAGAGCGAGCATTGGAAGGTTAATAATATGGAAAAGACAAAGGTAACTTTCACTAACTTGGTGAGATAACAGAAATTCATGAGTGACATTCAGCCCGCAGAATCTATGGAAGAGTATCTTTATCCAGGTGAAATATCAATAGCAGGTACTGATATAAAGCAGGAATCTTATACAAAAATTTCATGGGTTGAACAGCACATGGAAGACATTACCGAATCGTGATAACCACGTTACCCATATCCTTGAAAAAAGTTTAGAATCATTGCATTCTACCGGTTATGCAATCTGGGACATAAACCTGGAGGTTAACAGAGAAACTTGAGAAGTCATGGACTGTGCAGAAAGCGAACAAAATTGTTGGAGATAGCATTAAGCCGAGAAGACAGTGGCGTAGTAAACAGTGGCAACTGATATGCTAGTTGAGATTAAGAAAAAAATGGAGCCGGCGGGCAAGCCATGCACGTCTTCAATCCCTTGTTGCCAATTCATAACAGGCGATTACATAGCGTGACAGAATGAATGTCAAGGAGAGAGAACTGCAGCAGAGGATGGTATAAAAGTGCGCAATGGGACAAAAATATGATGTTTGTAGGCATAGGGTGCAATCAGCTCGGATAAAACGGGATTGTAAGGAGAGGCATTTGTTTTGCAGTGAACAAAAATAGGTTTGTGGTGCTGATAGTAGAGACTTGTGAAGGTGCGGGGACACCTCAGCCGCTGGTACACTAATCATGATACTAAGTGGCTCTGAAAAAGACAACCCCAGTTATAAAAAATAAAGCAATGTTGTCACGACACACTGTTTTATTATGCATACTACACTAAAGGCTTCGACAGTTAATGGTACTTAGTACCAATAGTGCAACGAGTTTATTTCTTTGTAAATAATGGTTTATATGCAATAGATTCATTCCAACAATCCACTTTTTTTGCAGCAAAACACTCTGCGGCTGGAGGCACTCAACCACCTGGTGACAGTAAGCGAGCGCCAGGCACGTGCTGTTGAGAGTGTGGCAGAGGTGCAGAGGGCTGCTCTGCAACAGCAGTATCGGTGCCCTCGCTGCTCTCCAGTCGAGCCCCCAGAAGACACCTTATAAAGAAAGGAGCTTTCAGTTTATTATTTTGTTTATTATTCAAGAGCACGAATAAAATTATTGCAGTAAACATAGTGCTGTGCATATTAGGGCACTTGTAACACGAACTTGGTGTCTCTTCAAAATGGGCAAAAACAAGACAACCTGTGCCACTCTTGGACCATGTAAATGAAAAATACACTAATGCAGCATACATGTCATTGTCCTGTTTGTTATTTCTATGTGCAAGAATACAGTGCATGTTGATTAGCCACAAGATGAACGGTATCGGTAATTCACAATGAAAAGACAGGGAACAGTGCAGGAGCTTAATAATGCGATCACCTATAGACTGGGCATATTAATGCAAGACTCCCCGATTCAAACGTGCCATTACATGCATGTTCGATACAACATACTCTTTCACAATGTCATACATTTGCATGTACTAATTTTCACACAGCTTGCACAGCTTAAGCCCTGGTATAGCTCACTTGTGATGTATCAATTTCATAGGCAAAATGATTGTACTTTTTATCCTTTAGTGTTGTACAAAAAGCGGCATCCTTTACAGTCGGATACAACTTCAGAAGGCAGTAGAGGCCCCTCCCAGATGACCAAAGTGCAGCAGCCGATTGCCTCTACATCTAAAGAAATAGCCCCTTCCAACAAGCGGGTATAGTGCGTCCGGTAGCACGACGTTACTCTAGAGTGCGTGCTCATTGGTGCAGGCTTGTGTTCACCTGCCTTTGAAGTGCATATTCCGCGGCCTCCTAAAGTTGTATCCGACTATATAATAACGTAATGCCTTGCACCAGTTGCATAGACTTTAGCAATTTGATAGCACACAATCATCAGGAACAGAAATTTATAAAGGCATCCAAGCAAGGCTGGATGGCCACTCTTCCACTATGAGGGGCTGTAAAAAGGTCTCGCCAAATATTCCCATGACGTCCTTGAAAAAGAGGTAGTGTTTGGCACTTCTTTAGAATAAAAAACAGATTACAGTGAATGTTGTGGACCACATCAAGAAAAAAAAACTGAGCTTGGTTATCTCGACAGCATGAATGGAAGCTTTTGCTTCACATAGGAACAAACTGATCTGTCCAGTACAACTGTTGAGTCCAGTGTGGCGCCTATTATGTCAACAGTATCAATATACAAATTACGCTTTTCAAAGGCCATTCTTTTCACCATTATTTTTGTATGAAGGTGCTTTCAATCAGTGCTTGTATTACATGAGCAGCTGGATTTGAAAGCAAAGCTTTGTTTGCAAACCTTCAGCCTTCCATAATTGTGTGGCAAGGCACTGGTATATTGTCGAATAGCTGACATTTTCTCCGTCCTGCACCAAGGAAGCCCAATTCTCTATCTGAAGTTGGATTGCACAACAATTCGACAGCACAAAAAGAAGAGTAACACATACAGCCTAGCGTTCTGCTGGGCGTATTTCTTCTTTGTGTCCCGTCAAATTGTTGTGCAATTCAACTTCAAGCCTGCTACACCAATACACCCAGTCTTCAACCTCACCAAAGCTCTAGTTATTAGGCCACAATGGCGTGCATCTTTGAAATGTCCCAACACAAATTAGCTCCCCAAGAAATCACCAAAAGCGTTACATTTTGCAGCACAGATTTTTGCACGTGCCCATATTCTTTACCACTAAACTCACACGAATCAAAGGGACAAGCATTAACCAGCCTTACTGCTGCCGTTACCATCATCATCATGACACCTATGGAAAGACAGTGCCACGTTTCAGTAAAAGGAGTGCCGGAGGGAAATGCGAGGCTTACAATAAAAATAGCAGTTACAAGGCATGTTCAATGCCAAAATATGCTGCATGTCGCTCATCCTACTTTGGCATTGCGGTAAGCTCTTACACGTTTGAGCATATCACGTTTTGTGTAATCATTGCTCTAAAGCTGTACAAAAAGCTAACTCGCTCAGCAATTTTTATTTTTATCTGGCGGGTTAAAGACCTACTTTTCATTGGTAACTGCACCACACTTCTCCCAACATGTAATTTTGCCTTGGTGGTTCATTACATATTCACGCACACCGAGTTCTGCAGTGCATTGGATCTGCATTGTCCTACTGCTTAAGAATTAGAGCCCAATTATGAGACGAAAATATATGATTTGTCCATCCACAATAACGCTGCCCCCCCCCCCCCCCGAAAAAAAGTGAACCTCTGGCACATGCATCAACAGTGAACAGAGCAAACACCCTGAAGTATTTTCTTCATGCAAGCCAGCACACTAAGTTTCTCAATGCATTTCCACTTCGCCACAGGACACGGTGAGTTCGTGCACGCACTCGGAGGGCCTGAGCAATTCAAAGGCGTGAACATAGGCCAGTCGTTGCTTGCGTTGTAGTGCACGTTAAAGAACCCCAGGTGGTCGAAATTAATTCGGAGCCCTCCACTACGGCGTGCCTCATAATCAGAACTGGTTTTGGCACGTAAAACCCCAGAAAGAAGAAGAAGAAAGTTAAAGCCATGGCTCCAGTGGGTAGCCACTATCGTCTGCAAGAAAACAGCAGTTCTGCTTGTTGAGAATTACTACCGCGAGAGTAAAAGTGTAACCACACATGCACATGTAACTATACACGCACATTGTCGTGGCCTTTCTTTGTAGTTGTGACCCTAATGAAATTGCGAATTGACCAGACGATAACGAGGTGCACTAATTACTGGAAATTATGAATACACTATAGAGATAAAATGGTGGCTAGCAAGCAATAAATTGAAGACACATCAACAAGCAGGCAGAGTAAAATTAAACTGGGACACACTCTGGACAAAGTCATTCAAAATACCTATATTTTGCCATTAAAGTGCCAAAAGGCACGATCACCATAAGATACACACCGCCTTCCATCTGTACAGCACCTACATTTCCTCTTGCCAATCTATCAGTACATGCATGCAACACAATGCTTTTCCCGAATGTTCCTGTGAAACTGCAATTTTCCAGAAGGAAAACCTACACTTGAATATGGCCCTTTTAAAATCACTCGTTCAATAGACAACCAACACAAAACTATTTTTATTTATAATTTTTTTATTTAGGTACCCTAAGGGCCCACAGGGTCATTACATAAGAGCATTACATACGCCCCTAGGCAACAGTGATACCTATGTAGTTTTATACGAGGAAATGATATTCATGCACCATGCTGTGTGAAGGAAGGCCAATAGATGCTTTTCTTTCTATTTTTATTATCTTATTTTTGCGTATATACTGGCACTGGTAAAACAGCAATAAAGTTCAGTTTGTTCTCAGCACCCTGTTATGCACACTTCTGAGTGATAATTACGGGCACAATACATTTATTCCTATATAAGAATGTCCAAAATGCACACACTGAAAGATAAGCAGGGTTATGTTATTAGCAACTTCAGTGACTTAGTGAAGGTGGTTAAAGACTTCTATTCTGAACTGCACAGCTCAAAGACAAGTCTCCCAACCTCAAGCTATCTCAAAGTCAAACAGGACACCAAAGTACCAAGGGTTATAACAGATCAGGTTGGAAACACCATACGAGTCTTGTCCTGTGGAAACGCGGCCGGAGGAAGCGGTATAACAGTCGACATGATCGAAGATATGGGGGGGGGGGGATTATATTTAAGAAAGTCATGGTACTCTACGCACGTATTAAGACCTCAAATGTACCACTAAGCTGGAAAAATGCCAATATTATATTTATACGCAAGAGGTGTAACAGACTAGAAAATGTTTAGACCCATCAGCGTACTTTCAGTTATATACAAAGAATTCACAAAGGTAATTTCGAATAGGCTAAGAGAAAGACTTAGCTTCAACCAACCTAGAGAGCAAGCAGGCTTCAGAAAAGCTTACTCTACAATGAATCACAGCCACATAATCAATCAAGTAATTGAGAAATCTGTTGAATACAACAAACCCCTTTATATGGCTTTCTTAGACTACGAAAAGGCACCTGACTCTGTAAAGAAATGGAGTCGAATACAGCAGTTCTCGAGGCATTGTGACGTCAAGTAATACTGGAAACATATGTCAATACCATAGCCAACATCTACGAAGCTTCCAGAGCTACACTACTTCTCCACGAGAAAAGCAGAAAAATTTCAATCAAGAGGTTAGGCAAAAAGATACAATCTCTCCAACACTATCACTTCATGCTTAGAAGTGTTAAAACAAATAGAATGGGAAGAAATAGGAATAAAAATCAACGGAGAATATGCTAGCAAATTGCAGTTTGCAGATGACATCGTGTGCTTCAGCAATGAAGCCGACGAATTCCAAAAAAATATTGAAGACGTAACCTAAGGAAGTATTAACACAGGGTTGAAAATAAACAAGCAGAAGACAGATAATATTCAATAGCCTGGCGAAAGAACAGTTTACGATTAGGAATCAACACCTAGAACTCATGCAAGAGTGTGCATATTTAGGGCGAGCTACTAACAGCGGAGCGTTCTCATGAAAAGGACACCCACCAAAGGATAAGGTGGAGTGCGCACGGCAGGTATTCCCAAATCATGACAGGCAATTTACCGCTGCCGATAAAGCGAGAAGTGTACAATCATTGCATTTTACATATGGGGTACAAACTTTGAGACTAACAAATAAAGCCGAGAAGAAGTTAAGGACCGCACAGAGTGCGATGGAATGAAAAATGATAGGTGTAACGTTAAGAGACAGGCCTTGACCACGTCCGAGTTTGACCTTGAAGGCGCCTTAATTCCACGTATGTCGCGTCGACACACCCGACGACGTTCGTAATGTTCCCGCGAAGTAGGAAGCGCTCCTTTATATATGCCCGCTCTGCCGCCGTCTTCGGGAAAGCCAGCCACCGCTTACGCACTGCCGCATCGATAAGCGCGTCAGAAACACATCTGACACAGCGGCTCACAGTAGTTTGATGCCGTCCAATGTAACGCTCGGCGCCGACGCTTCCAGGAAAACTCCCAGTCCCATAGAAACGGAGGGCGCAGAGGACTTGCTCTTCGACGGTGAGCGAATGAAGCCCGCCACGCTGTCTCCGCAGACGACAGTCTTCGCCTAGCTCGTCACACAGCCAGCGCACGGATGTCTTCGACAGGCGAAAATGACGCTGAAACTATCCGTCGGTCATGTACGTACTTACGTGAACGGGTCCAGACGGTCATACTGACGTTTGCTGCCGCTGGATGCAATGACACAGGCTGCTGCTGCCGCCGCCATGTTCCCGAGATAAACTCGGAGGCGGTTTCGCGATGTACGAGTTTAGCACGAGTTCGCCTGTCAATCAAAACCAGAGGTCACGCCCCACGCGAGGCAAGTAACTCTTGTGCGCGCACCCACCACGGTTGGGCCACGCCCAACTTATTTTTCGACAACAGCAACGCGGTGCCGAGCTGAGAGGCATCAACAATCTTGACCGCCGACATAAAACACGCACAACGCACTGTCATCGGTGATGTACTGAGGTAGCACTATCAAAAACAAAGCGTTGACTGTCGCTGGCGTATGCATATATCTTCTCGGGCTGAGATGGCCCCACAACACGGTTTCATTGCATGCATTGTGGCGACGTAGCGCAGAGTGATAATTATAGGCACGTCACTGTAGCTGCTTTGCGCCAGGGTGGACGACGATGCTGAGGAGTGCGTATCGCAGCAGTCGTTTGAGATGGCTGCTGCGTCGTCGGTGATGTATCGGAGCCACAGCGTCGCAATCACGATCAGCGTCCGAGAAGCGCTCGCTTGTCTATACCCAGCGCAATGGCATTTCTTCATCACAAGCACTCCACACTCAACAGTTCCAACACCTTCCTCCGTTCGAAGTCTCATTTCATATCTGCACACAAGAGCCCTCACCTGCCAAAATGCGATTGCTGCGGTATCGTTACGATATCCATCTGCGATCACTGTTGGTTCCAGCAGAAGTAATCCGTAAGCACCTTGGAGTGCACAACACACACAAATACTGCGTACATTCGCTCAGAGACACCTTCACTGCGCAAGCGATGACAAGCGATGAATTCTGTCGCTGGGAAGCGCGCACTTCTTCGCATTGCATCGCAGAGGCTTCGCGCACAAAGATAAACATGGTGAATTTTCATTGTACTACGTCACTACGCACCCTAGAATACCGCACAGCCATTTTTCAGCGACACCCGTTGCTACCGTCTCTATGGCGAACGTGTAGTTTCGGTCGGTAAAGCGGCTGCCTTACTAGACGCCTCAGCGAAGCACCTGTGGTGAACAGCCATGCCGCAGAGCTGCGTTGCCATTCCCCTAATAGACAGGAAATGAACCACTGATGTTGGTGCGACCATAGAGCATGCATCCGCTTGTAAGCTTTCGCCTCACTGCCGCCACTCGCGGTAAAAATGTGCAAAATTTTGTAATTCGCTCGATCTCCATTTGACATCATAAATCTATAACATTCAAAACGAAAAACAGATGCGTCAAGAAATAAAAATGTTTGTTATTTCATTTATTTTATTTGAACGTATTCGATTGAGCGAAAGTGTATGTGCAAGAATGCGCCGCATGTACCCTGTTCGCATTCGATGGAGGATAGAAAGATAGTGCCCGAAAAAGGAGGCAAGCCCTTGACGCGCCCGAGAAAGGCATGGCAAGCGGCTCACGGCAAGTGCGCAGATAGACAGCGGGACAGTCACGGTATTGCTAAGTTGCGATAATCTGTTGATAACAATACGCGGCGTTGGCGCGTTTCGTTGTGCAGCCTTCTGCGCTTGAAACATGGAAGCAGCGTGCTGCGCAGGGTGCGCTCATGTTGTCATACGCGGCGTTTTGTCTACATTTTTTTCCCTGTAGCTTTTGCGCGTTCCACGCTATCTCCATTCACTGACTGCCGTCAAGCAAACTCGGGTAAAACTCGGGTGAACGAGAAGCTCGGCGCATCCTGCATAGCACCCTTGGTGTGGGAACTCATGTACGGCGAACCTAATGCAACCTAGAAACATTGAAGCTCTAGGAGGGAGGGGCGAAGGGGCTGCTTAGCGCGCATTTCCAACTGGGGCTCTATTCTGGACACGCATGGCGGCTGCACGGCCGCCATTATCCGCCATCTTGGCTGTCACATTGGCTGTCCAGAGGTCACGTGTTTTGAAATTTGTGCCGGGAAACGGAAGTTTAGCAAAATGAAATTTTGCGTTTTCGTCATAATGACGAAAGGTGACGTGGAGCTGCAAGTTTTATCGACTAATACATTTTTGTGGTCCTTGGAACCTATATTGCGACTCTAGCGCTTTAAAAAGAAAGTGGACGGCAGCGTGCAGAAGCTGGTGCAATGCATCTCCAATTTCGCGAATATGTGGTGGCGTTCCAAGATAGCCGGCATGTCAGCTTGTTCATTGGCTGAAGGAATATTCCGTGAGGAGCGTCACAGGAAGGGCCGTTTCGTAAACGTCAATTTGATGTTGCGTGACGTTGCGCTGGGCCGCCATTGCAGAGATTTTCCGCCATAATTTGTGGTGCGACGAGCCGCGCGAACTATGGTAATGAGCGGCCATATGCAATGGCAGTCGAGAGGCATGCGTATCGCTGCATTTTCCGCGTCATTTCGCGCCATAAGAAACTTTTGTTCACAACGCGTGTTCATAGCATTTGCATCGCTCTCGGGTGGTGTTGGCATTTGTGTTTTGAACCATCATTTCTATTAAAAACACGTTTATTTGAAATAATATTGGTTGAAACTAGCAAACTTCTTGCGACTTTTTGCATTTTTCGCTACCGCGTTTGTATTGTAATCAGTATTAATGTCTTTTCGCGTCATCAAAGACTATGACAACGGCGACTTTTTAATTTATAAAAATAAATGTACGCAAGGCGGCGTCTTGAAGTTTCCTCGCGTGGTGCGAGTAAGCAGCGAAGTGAACAAGATATGGCAGTGCCGGCGCTTGCGTCGCGCAACGCTATCGATGAAATTGGGCCGCTTCTCAGCAAGACGATTCGGGCTGAGTCACTTGCGTTACACGAGATAGTGATAACGCGGCCTAGAGCGTGCGCTCATCATCACTGGTAGGTCGTGTATGTTGTCTCAAGGTCGAAAGCAACAGTGTGAGCACCAATGTACGTGACGTTGCGCTGGGCCGCCATTGCAGAGATTTTCCGCCATAATTTGTGGTGCGACGAGCCGCGCCAATTATGGTAATGAGCGGCCATATGCAATGGCAGTCGAAAGGCATGCGTATCGCTGCATTTTCCGCGTCATTTCGGGCCATAAAAAACTTTTGTTCACAACGCGTGTTCATAGCAATGGCATCGCTCTCGGGTGGTGTACATTAATACTGATTAAAATACAAACGCTGTAGCGAAAAGTGCAAAAAGTCGCAAGATGTTTGCTAGTTTCAACCAATATTATTTCAAATAAACGTGTTTTAATAGAAATTCATTCCGTTTCCCGACGACACGCATCCTAGCTAATCAAGCAGACGACAGCTTGTGCCCATGCAGACGACGGAAGCGAGAAATGATTTTGATGGAATAATCGTACGCTTTGAGCTAGCTGTTTTATTTTTATTGGGGAAGAAAACTGTTTTTCTTTATCGAGAATGCTAGGCTGAATGCCTATATTACAGTTTCTTAGGCGAAACGTCAAATTTGCGTCACGTTACGAAAGCAAAATGGGGCCATCAGCGCCATTTTGTAAGCGTCGCGGCTACGTCACGCCTCGAAGAAAATGGCGGAATGTCCAGAATAGCGGCTCAGGTGAAGCCATCGGAAATGCGGCACCGTGCAGCAGCTTGTCGAGGAAGTAGAGCGCATGCTTCAGTTACTAGTGTGCTTGGTCTTATAACATTGCGGCCGTAATAATTTTTCCTCGTGGTTCACTGTGTTTTAGGGGGTACTGTTTTCGCTTTATGTCTGGTAAGGGCGATTATGATAATCTGAACCCCAATGCGATATTTTTTTCTTTCATAACGCGTTTCCTCAATCGCCAGTGTTTCCAGCTCGCGCCACTCATGTTAGCGACGCTGTCAGCACGGCAATGACCAATTTTTGATGTCTATCCAAAAGACATCTCCCACCTTCTTGGGTAGTTTACGCCACAATAAGCAGGTATCTTACGGGAAAAAAAAAGATGCCGAGCTGCCATGCTGGCAAAGTGTCGCTAGAAAGTATTAAATTGCCAACTTCCGGGACAAAGGAGCTTCCTTCCGGTGGCTTCAGTTGATGGCGCTCGATGTGCTATCTAGCGCCCTAATGTAGAGATCAGAGCCGCTATTCTGGACATTCCGCCATTTTCTTCGAGGCGTGACGTAGCCGCGACGCTTACAAAATGGCGCTCATGGCCCCGTTTTGCTTTCGTAACGTGACGCAAATTTGACGTTTCGCCTAAGAAACTGTAATATAGGCATTTAAACTAGCGTGGTTGATAAAGCAAAACAGTTTTCCTCCCCAGTAAAAATAAAGCAGCTAGCTCAAAGCGTACGATTATTCCATCAAAATCGTTTCTCGCTGCATGCGCGCAGGCTGTCGTCTGCTTCATTAGTTAGGATTCGTGTCCTCGGGAAACTGAATGAGTCATCGCATATTGGCGCCCACGCGCTTGCTTTATACCTTGAGACAACATACGCGACTTGCCAGTGATGATCAGCGCACGCTCTAGGCCGCGTTATCGCTATCTCGTGATCCGCAAGTGACTCAGCCAGACTCGTCTGGTTGAGAAGCGGCCGAATATCATCGATAGCGTTGCGCGCGCCACAGGTATCCGCTTGCACGATGCAAGCGCCGGCACTGCCATCTCTTGTTCACTTCGCTGCTTACTCGCACCGCGAGAGGAAACTTCAAGACGCCGCCTTGCGTACATTTAATTTTATAAATTAAAAAGTCGCCATTGTCATAGCCTTTGATTACGCGAAAAGACATTAATAATGATTACAATACAAACGCAGTGGCGAAAAGTGCAAAAAGTCGCAAGAAGTTTGCTAGTTGCAACCAATATTATTTCAAATAAACGTGTTTTTAATAAAAATGATGGTTCAAAACACAAATGCCAACACCACCCGAGAGCGATGCAAATGCTATGAGCACGCGTTGTGAACAAAAGATTTTCATCGCCCCAAATGACAGGGAAAATGCGGCGATACGCATGCCTCTCCACTGTCATTGCATATGGCCGCTCATTACCATAATTCGCGTGGCTCGTCGCACCACAAATTATGGCGGAAAATCTCTGCAATGGCGGCCGAGCGCAACGTCACGCAACGTCAAATTGACGTTTACGAAACAGCCCTTCCTGTGACGCTCTTCACAGGATATTCCTTCAGCCAATCAGCAAGCTGACATGCCGGCTATCTTGGGACGCCACCGCATATTCGCGAAATTGCAGATGCATTGCACGAGCTTCTGCACGCTACCGTCCACTTTCTTTTTAAGCGCTAAAGTCACAATAGAGGTGCCAAGGACCACAAAAAAGTATTAGTCGATAAAGTTTGCAGCTCCACGTCACGTTTCATCATTCTGACGAAAACGCAAAATTGCATTTAGCAAAACTTCCGTTTCCCGGCACAAATTTCAAAACACGTGACCTCCGGACAGCCAATGAGACAGCCAAGATGGCGGATAATGGCGGCCGTGCAGCCGCCATGCGGGTCCAGAATAGAGCCCCTAGACGCAGGCGTGCATCGTTTATTCTGTGTTAGTTCTCTCGCTGCACATGCTCGTATGGCAATGAAGGCGCCAAGATTCAAATATTTATTGTCGTTCCAAGGCCGCAAAAAGATAATTTCAGCTCGGTGACCGACGGAGGACGATGTTGTGGAGGCCATAAAGACGACAGATTGTGCCCATGCCTTGCTGACAAGCCAGATCGAGGTATGTTCTGTTCTTTCTTCCATTGTGGTAAAAAAAAAATGTCGGGGTACGTGATGGTGGCACCAGCAGCCCTGAAAATTTACTCTCTTATGTGCATGCTTCGGCAGTTTCGGCGCGCGTGCGTTCGAGCGTGAGCGTTTTTTTTTTCTCCTGGTGTAGCCGGCCGGCGAAGCGAGCACGTGGCGGCTGAGCGTCGCCGGCATGAGATGTGTCCCATGTGGCATGTTCTGTCCCCGCGCGGGCCACGCCAGACCGCGCTCAATGCTGCCGTTCGCGCTGGCTGTGTCACGATGGTAGGCTGGTGAGGATCCGTTTGCGCTGGCCGGCAGCGAGGCAGCGCGCGTCGTCATTCAAAACGTCCGAGGCACGGCGGCGGCAAGGTGGACAGGTGTTAACGAAGGAGGCGCGAAGGAAGTGTTCCAATAAGTGCCGAGTTGGAACGCTTACAAAGTATGGTTCCGGGTGCCCACCTTGAGCGAAACAGTTCAGCCTGCTTCACATCGTGCAATTTCACACGGCCGTTTCTCGCAGATTTTCGGTAATGCGAACTTCGCGCTGCCGCTTCACATGCACCGAGCGTCGCAGCTGCGGTTTCCTCCACTCACCCTCTATCCGATTGCCCCCTTCCCTTTAACGAGGGATAATCGTAAAGTTTTCCATTAATTCATTCGCATTTGCGAGCACCTAGCGCAGGACGTTCACTTCGTTGATGACAAAGTAAGTAAGGCCAGAAACTTTTTTGTAAAGTTTTTTTTGTATTTGAAGTCGTTACATTATTAAAACAAAAGTTCAGTAGATGCCACAACTATGATAGGCGTTGTGATTGGTTGTCCTCGCAACTATGCCTATTGCTCAATGCCTATTGTGTTAACTTTGTGTGGACCTGAACATGAATTCCTTTCAGGTCTACAATGCGGGCCCGACATGAAGAGTTTGTGGACCCACCAGCTGGCCACATATTCTCCGATGGAGATCAAATTATACTGGTGTATAAAGAAAACGTGCAACTGGACTGCAGGTTAGTAGCTGAATTGCGAATTTATGATGCTGATGGGAAGCTCATGCGGCATTAACTAACCTCTCTGTTTTCAGCACAAATGACAAAGTGACAATGAACCCTGGATGTGGCCTGTCTGACAATCAGCAAAGCAGTTTGCAGCCCAGCAGTCAACAACCCTCCAATCAGCCGCTTGCCTGCAGTGAAAACAACTACAAGCTACCTCCTGTACCCTTGGATACTAAACATTCAATTGAAAGAGCAGAAGCAGGAAAGGTAACCAGTCACACTAAATCCCGTATTGTTGGGTGGATCACAAATCATCTAATGACTATAAATATACATGCACATACAGTCTTATTTTTAAAAATTCAGTATATGTCTAGATTTTTCTATACCCACAGCTGCCCATTTATGACTTCAGGCAGTGCGCAGAACAAGAAAACCCTAACAGTGCTGCAGCACTATTGCGGCTTGCCGACAAATGCCAAGACACCCATAGTTGGACGTACAATATCGTCCCTTGAGGGTGGCTTGGGCAAAAATTGTCTCGAGTTCTGATCTGTTTCTCAAATAAACATTCAGAGATTAAATTGCACTATGCGGCAGATTTTCTTTCGCTCCTGGCTTTGGAACAGTGTGTGCTTTAGTTCCCATTAACACCAGTGGCCTCAACTGCCCCTGATTATTTCCATGAGACTCGGCGCAGGTTTTGCGAGCCTGGAATTCTGCATGCACTACATTTTGTGAATTAAGTCGACCTTTGTGTATTACTCGGCTTGTAACAGTACCAGGTGTTTTCTTTCGGGCAGACCAAAAAAGGCTTGTCGCTGATACATTTCTGCTTCTTCCAATTGATTATATACAGCAGCAGTTATTTCTATATATTGTTACGGGGAGAATATATATAGAATGGATATATTTACAGGGTAAGGCGCACAACGCTGCAGCAATCGTTCAGGGGAGCGCGTGCACACCAGAAAAACCACCCGTCGTCGTCGTCATCGTCCAAGCACCGACCACAGGATCGCCGCTCGTGACATTACCCGCCGGCGGCAGAAGCACCGTCCCGGTGCAATTAGGGCCCGGGCTGAGAGTGGTACGGTTTAAGACGCGAGACATGGACTATGTCACTCGCGATTGTTGCAGAGGCCGACGTAGGATTTAGCGGAGCGATTTCATAGGTCACATTAGTGACTTTGCGTACGACGTGGTAAGGGCCAGCATAACGGGAGAGAAGTTTTTCGCATAGGCCAACGCGACGTGACGGGAACCACAGCAAGACGAGCGATCCTGGAGGGAAGTTCACCTCCCGGTGTCGGCGGTCATAGAGACATTTTTGTTTGACCTGTGAAGCCGACAAGCGATCGCGGGCAACCTGACGGGCGATGTCAGCACGGGCAAGCGCATCACGAGCATAGGCAGAGGATGTGTCTGCGTGAGCATGAAGTATGGTGTCCATAGGTAATGGTGGGTCGTAGCCAAACAGTAGATAAAAAGGTGAATAGCCAGCTGTGTCGTGACGAGAAGAGTTGTAGGCGAAGGTCACAAAAGGCAAGTTAATTTCCCAGTCTCGGTGGTCCTCAGACACGTACATAGCAAGCATATCTGTGAGAGTACGGTTGAGGCGTTCAGTAAGGCCGTTTGTCTGTGGATGGTACGCAGTGGTGAACTTGTGATTGGTCTTGCAAGAACGAAGAATGTCGTCGACCACTTTAGACAGGAAGCAGCGGCCGCGGTCCGTGATTAACTGACGAGGAGCACCGTGGCGCAGGATGACGTCGTGAAGAAGGAAATCGGCTACATCAGTAGCACAGCTGGTGGGAAGTGCTCGTGTAACAGCGTACCGCGTTGCGTAGTCAGTAGCGACTGCAACCCATCTATTGCCAGTGGTTGACATGGGAAAAGGCCCTAGAAGATCGAGTCCCACCCGGAAAAATGGTTCATCAGGGATGTCGAGGGGCTGAAGGCTGCCAGCAGGCAGTAGGGCAGGAGTCTTGCGTCGCTGGCAGTGGTCACAAGCCGCAACGTACTGTCGCACAGAACGGTAGAGACCAGACCAAAAGAAGCGCCTACGGATGCGATCATACGTGCGTGACACGCCTAGGTGTCCGGCCGTCGGTGCATCGGGAAGCTGGCGCAAAACAGTAGAGCGAAGATGCGCGGGGACAACAAGCAAGAGCTCAGCGCCGTCAGGCCGGGCGTTGTAGCGGTGTAAGGTGTCATTGTGGAGCGCAAACATCCGTAGGGAAGGGTCAGGGTGTGGCGAGTTGAGACCGTCTATAATAGGCCGCAAAGATGAGTCGTGGCGCTGTTCGTCAGCTATGTGGACGAAGTCTGTAATGGCCAGAACAAAGGTGTCAGATTCATCTTCCAGTGTATCAGGGGGATCGACCGGGTATCGTGACAAGCAGTCAGCGTCTTGGTGAAGCCGTCCAGATTTGTAGAAAACAGAAAATGAGTACTCTTGCAAGCGGAGTGCCCAACGGCCAAGGCGACCAGTGGGATCCTTGAGCGAGGAGAGCCAGCAAAGCGCATGGTGGTCTGTAATAACTGAAAAGTGCCTGCCATACAGGTACGGACGGAATTTTGCGATGGCCCAGACGAGTGCTAAGCACTCGCGTTCTGTGATAGAGTAATTTTGCTCCGATGGCGACAGAAGGCGGCTTGCATAGGCGACCACGCGGTGGAGGCCGTGCTGCTGTTGTGCAAGGACGGCGCCTATACCGTGGCCACTGGCGTCGGTACGAACGTCCGTGCTGGCTCACGGGTCGAAATGTGCTAGAACAGGTGAGTTCGTTAGGATGGCAACGAGCGATGAAAAGGCGTCCGCTTGGTCACGACCCCAAGTGAAAACGACGTCCTTCTTGAGTAGGCCAGTTAGAGGGCGGGCCACTTCCGCGAAGTTCTGGACAAAACGACGGAAGTATGAACACAGGCCAAGAAAACTGCGGACATCCTTGGCCGACCGTGGAGTAGGGAACTGACTAACCGCGCGGACTTTGTCAGGGTCTGGCTGCACGCCTGCAGCGTCAACAAGGTGGCCGAGAACGCAGATTTGACGGTGCCCAAAGCGACATTTCGACGAGTTAAGCTGAAGACGAGCGCGGCGAAAAACATCAAGGACGGTGGACAGGCGAGTGAGATGGCTCTCAAACGTAGTCGAAAAAACGATAACATCGTCCAGGTAGCAAAGGCATATGGACCACTTGATGCCTCGAAGAAGAGAGTCCATCATGCGCTCGAAAGTAGCAGGGGCGTTACATAGGCCAAAAGGCATCACTTTAAATTGATAGAGGCCATCAGGAGTCACGAAGGTGGTCTTCTCACGGTCTTGGTCGTCCACAGCGATCTGCCAGTATCCTGAGCGCAGGTCGATGGAAGAGAAATATCTGGCGCCGTGCAAGCAGTCCAGTGCGTCATCAATACGCGGGAGAGGATACACATCCTTCTTGGTAATCTGGTTAAGGTGGCGGTAGTCTACACAGAATCTCCAGCTATTGTCCTTCTTTTTCACGAGTACGACGGGAGAGGCCCAAGGACTGCATGAGGGTTCAATTATGCCTTTGCCCAGCATTTTCTCCACTTCCTGTTGGATGACAGCACGCTCCGGAGCTGACACACGGTAAGGCCGTCGGTGAATAGGACTCGCATCGCCGGTATGAATGCGATGGGTGACGACGGAAGTCTGGCCCAAAGGACGGTCGCCAAAGTCAAAGATATCCTGGTAGGAAACCAGCACGCGGCGAAGGGCAGCGGACTGTGCCGGAGCGAGGTCTCCTGATATCATGCGGATGAAGTGGTCGCAGGACGAACCTGACTGCGATGACGGCGGTGAAAAATCCGGTGGAGGTTCTGTGGTCAAGGCAGAAACCGTGTGGCCGGCCAATGGGGTCAGATGAGCGAGTGATATGCCGCGAGGAAGAACTTGCGTCGAGTAGCCAAAATTGAGGATGGGAAAGGCGGTGCCGTTGTTTCTAACTGTCACCACCGTATAGGGTAGCGCGACGTTGCGTGTCATGGCGACCTCAGGAATAGGGCAGGCAACGTAGTCGCCGTCGGGTAGGGGCGGAAAGGCTGACAGCTGGACGTATATTGCGGCTTGCGGAGGCAGTCGAAGAAACTCGACGGAGCGTAGCCGGGGTGGGCCGGCATCAACGTTGTCGGGGCACGAAGGAAGTTCTAGCCGGAGAAGGCCCGCGGAGCAGTCGATAAGGGCAGCGTGAGTGGACAGAAAGTCGATTCCCAAGATGAGGTCATGGGGGCACTGTTCTAGAACAGCAAAAAGAACAGATGTGTGGCGACCAGAAATAGTGATGCGTGCAGTGCACATTCCAAGTACGGCAGGTGTACTCCCGTCGACTACTCGGACGGTAGGTGAAGTCGCGGGCGTCAGGACTTTCTGGAGGCGGCGCCGGAGGCTCGAGCTCATTACAGAAATTTGTGCGCCGGTATCAACAAGAGCGGTAACTGCCACACTATCAACCAGAACTTCAAGAAGGTTGCATCGGGTATAAGGGACAATCAGAGGATTTTCAGGCCGGGTCGTAAATGCCGCGTCACCTCCGGGGGCTGCACTGGCTAGTTTTCCGAGAGGCGGCCAAAGGGAGACCGAGAGCGGCGAGGTTGGGGCGAGCGGGACTGACGGCGCTGGGGCGATGGTGAGCGGCTGATCCGGTTTTCCCTAGGAGGACGTTCAGCACCGGAGGCCTCAGGACGGAACGACGGATATGGTGCACGGTCCGGGCGAATGTAATGATTTGGTCGGTAGGACGTGGGCCAGCGGCTGCGGCAATGGTGGGCTATGTGTCCAATTCTAGAGCATGAGAAGCAGATGGGCCGGTCGTCAGGTGTGCGCCAATCGGCTGGATTTCGATAACGTGGCCTGAAGGTCGTGTTCGGTCTTGCAGCAGCGATGACAGGGGCGACCGGGTTGGTAGCAGTATGACCGTTATCAAAGGTGGGTAAAATGCCCATATTCGCGACCTCTTGGCGAACCACGGCCTGAATTAGCGAAATCGGAGCCAGGTTGTTGCTTTGCATACCGTCATGAGGTGTAACGGGTGCCATGGCCTCGAGTTCTCGACGGACGATCCTGGTGACGTTTTCTGGAGCTTGCGCTTGCCGAAGCGTGGCTAAACCTTCGCAGGAGGACGTGGCAGCCGTATTAGGAAGTCGGTCGAAGCGGTGAGTGATACGTTGACTTTTGGCCAGCTCAAAACGACGACATTCAGCGATGACCGACTCCACCGTTGAGCAGTTCTTACACAGTAGCAGATTGAATGCGTCGTCGGCTATGCCTTTCAGTATGTGGCCCACTTTGTCCACTTCAGGCATGTCCTTGTCGACCTTGTTGCACAGAGACAACACGTCCTGAATATACGAGATGTACGGCTCCGTAGACGTCTGAGCACGAATTGCGAGCTCCTGCTTGGCCGCTAGTTGTCGTGCGATAGGTCTCCCAAATAGATCGCGTAATTTCTGCTTACAGACGTCCCAACTTGTCAGATCTGCCTCATGCGTCTCGAACCAGAGTAGCGCAGTGCCCCGCAAATAGAAGATGAGATTCGCCAGCATTATGGTCGGGTCCCACTTGTTAGTGCGGCTGACGCGCTCATACATTGCCAGCCATGCATCGACGTCCACGCCGCTGGTGCCGTTGAATGTCCCCGGATCACGAGGGTGCAAGAGAACGACCGGTGACGGGTCTTGCTCACACTGGGTCGCTTGGTCGGTCATTGTGGTGGCAGCAACGCGCCGTCCGCTGTGAAGATCCAGTTCCCGGTGTTGTAGCGAGCGTACCCCGCACGTCCACCAAAGATGTTACAGGGAGAATATGATGTCAGTGATGTTCAAATCCACCGTTGTTACCGGAAAATGCAGAAAATCAGTGCAACTTTGACAACTCGTGCGAGTACAACGGCCAGACGTGCGATCAGCGGCGGCGGGCCGCCATGTGCGCTGGATCAACGGGCCCAGGAGTGCGTGCTGTACAGCTGCGAACCTCTGCCTATTTGGTAGGTCGATTTTTGATTCCTATACGCTACGCTTACTAAATGCTTAATTTCTACCATTGCATTATTGTGAGCCAGCAGATACCGATTGTCGGTGATTTAAATATCTGAACGTGTAGTACTAATGCGAACACGCGCATTGGAAGTTTTGCTGTGTGAAGTAGTTATAAAGTTCCGCAGGCGTAGCTTCCTTTACGTTTCCCCCAATTGTATGATTGCAGGCGATTTCTTTTCTTGCGTAGTCAGGTGTCCATTTTTTGAAACTTCATGCGCGAATTTTCGTTAGGGCTTGCCTTTTATAGCGGCGCTGGTAATCGCGTGTAGCGTTCTAACCATGAAATGTGCCTTTTTTAAAATTCCTTTCGTGGGCGTTGGAATACCGCCAGGGGGCCGAGGAGCACAGTCGTACCTTACATGGGCTCCTGCTTTTTTGCTATTTTGTGTGGAACATTGCTTGGACACTCAGCGAATTTGGCAACCTCGGATTCTTAAAGTTGCAAGGCATCGTTTGACGCCAGCCACGACGCAGTGAGTAGACCTTTACTCGAATAATCGAGCTGTGAACATTCTGTGACCGTGGCGCGAGCGCGAGACCAGCGGCTCGCGCCTGCAGGCCCGCGGTGCTCGCACAGTAGGAATAAATCACGCAGAACCAGCGTCTGAGGCGAAACGCCCACGCTTTTCTGGAAACACAGATGGCGAACGCTTTACAAGAGCCGACTACGGCGCGAATGGAGTTGACCGGGGCTAACTCTGATACCATACCACAGTGGACATACGACGCCAATAGCGGCAAAACGACGGGTAAAGCCCACATCGAGTGGTTACAAGTTGGTCATAAAGGCAGATCAGCCAAAGAAGACAATGAATCCACCGAAAAAAGAGCTATAAAAGTCCTGAACCCAGACCCCAAACCTCACGCACAACAACCACTGCCACAGCGTCAACGCATTCTGAGGATGTGACCCTTTCCTACTGACGACTTCAAAATCGTCTTCCGCCCTCAAGCAGGACTTGACCTCTCGAAACATACACTCATCGCAGTGGCACATGCCATCGGAAGATCCAGTGGTTTGGTCCAGGAAGACTTCCACGATAATGTCCGTATACAAGTGCAGAAACTAGAGAATGGGATCATCGCGAGCACGGCAAGTACGCAACGAGCTTCCAAACTGCAGCATATCAACACCATACAACTCGGCGGAACCGTTTATCAAGTAAATCCCCACATTCGACACCCAGGCGATGTGTGCCGTGGAGTGATATACGGCCTCGAACCGGGTGATAGTCCCGCGGTGATTGTTGCCGGCCTTCGAGTGGACTCAAAATACACGGTTCTGGGCACACGCATGTTAGGATCTTCAACAGCCGCGGTTATCACTAGAGGCCGGATCTTTAGGCATTAAAAAAGCGCGTTTTAGGCGCCAAAAATAGGCAGACAAAACAACGTTTTAGGCCTCCAACGTCGTACATATGGGCACAATAAATTTTTACATAAATGCAAATAATTTCAAACCAAGACGTGTGCGGCCTATATCTACGATAGGAAAACAAGCAATGTTATTGTCTATGATGGTACAAAGGCACCAACAGGTGAATATAGCCGTGCAATTATCCCATAAGACTGCTGGACTAATGACGATCAATTGGATTCATTCAATAAGCACACTGCTCATATTCATGGTCAATGCCCAGTGTACTCGAGCATCGCATATAGTGAAACAGGCATGAAAAAGGATACTTGAAAGCTGGGAATACTGATTTAAAAAAACTGATACTTTATGTCTGCCTGACGCATTTAAATTAAGACACAACAAAAACAGAAAATTAACAAATGCAAGAGAGACTACGATTTATTAAGAAATTAGCATGTTCTAACATGAGGACTGTTAGGTACAACTCTTCGCAATTTTCTCATATACAATGACATTATTCGAATTGTACAGGCCAGACGTCTCAACACTACCAAATACACTTCCGCCCATTTGAAGTGCGTGTTTGAAGAAATATGTTTGGAGAGCATGCGGAACGTAGTCGAAGAATCACTGTGAAGATTGTGGAAACAATAGCAAACTACCACCATCCCCAGATTTTCGGATTCAAAATTGTGCCTCTTGTCACTGAGAATGATCTCGTACGCTGAAAAGGAACGCCTGACGGCGGTGAACACCTTAAAAAGTAAATAACAAGCAAAGCAAAAGCCGCGTGCACATCACATTTTTCCTTCTTTTGCTCTTCACTCTCCTTTCCCCAGACGGCTCTCCGCGGTTACGCATTCGCCAACCGCTCGCGCAATGTCAGCGCGTCTGCGTCGGCGTAAGCTGGCCGGTGCGTCTCATTTCAATGCTGCTAGCAGATGTTTTCCGGGAGTTGGTTGAACTAAAGGACTAGGTTGAACCCCATAGAGTTCCTAACAGTCAATGTTGCCCGGTAACTTGAATAACGGTCTCTAACTGCACTCGAAAGCGAAACTTGAGGCTAAATAGTGTTCACATAGGCGCCAATATTGAAAATAGGTATTTATATGCAGTTATAGGCATTTAGGCACAAACGACAAAATAGGCATTTATAGGCACTATAAGAACACTATAAAAGCCCTTCTTAACCTCTAATTCATGCTGATATATCAAAGTGGGGTGATAGGAGCGCAAGGAACAAAAAAGGCATTTGCCTAAAATCCGGTCAATAGTTATCACCTTCGACGGACAGCACGTCCCTTATTACGTAACGTACCAGAGCGGTGACTACATATGCAAGCCCTACCGAAAATCCGCCCATTAATGCAGAACCTGCGGCGCCATCGGACACCGACAGGATATCTATCCTCAGCCGAGGGCCAAGTTCTGCTACACATGCGGGCGCGATGGGGTCACGGAAGAACATGACTGTCACCCGAAGTGCAAGATTTGCGGCGGAGACCACGAAACGGCAGGCAAAGAATGCAAGAAGAAACTCCGTAACAACCCGCCCCCCCCCCCTACCAATAAGAAGACAGCAGCTTGACAACGCTCGCGCCCGAGAGAATCACTGGAGCTCAAGTACCGAAGACTTCCCCGCGCTGGTTACCACCTCGGACAGCTCACAGGGGCCCTCGCCTCAACAAAGACCTGGCCGGAGACGCTCTCGCTCTATCCTAAGATCGCGCTCTACATCCCGATCTCGGTCACGGTCTCGCCCCGTTAGGCGAATCACTTACGTCGCCGCGGCGAACGGAAGCAGCGCCTCGAATTCCTTACGAAACACGAGCAGTTCGGGCGAGACAGCGACTATACGGACCCTCGAACATAAAGTACAGGATCTACAGAGGACGATACAACAGCAACCGGTAGCCGAGTGCAACACGCCAGAACTCGAGGACAGAGTGGCGAAGATAGTAGAAGAAAGCATACTAAAACAGGTATACTAAACAGGTATGCAGCCAGAATAATGAAGCGGGAGACGAACGGCTGCAAGCATATGAAGCGAAGATTCTCGACCTTGTTGAACGACGCCTTCAAGTCTTCGAGGAAACCCTCACTACTAAGCTTCTCGCATCAGCAGACAAAACCATACAGACAGTGATAAATAAAATCATGGAAAAGGTAGAGCCACTAAACCGTACGGTCACCACACTCGACGCCAAACTGGATGGCTTTATGGCACAACAACACAACTTCATGACCTATGCTTGCAAGAATTTCGTGACTCATGAACATCTGGCGGAGCAGTTTGGAACCAAACGCAAGGGTCCGAAGACAGTGCGAGTGGAATCCGCAGAGGATTCTAGCTCGACAACACCAAACCACCTACTCCAGGTGGAGGACAACCACCAACATGGCGGCTCTCAAACGTAGACACACCGAGTCGCTTCCCACCCTCCGCATTTGGCACTGGAATTGCAGATCCTATAGACCCCGCTCGGCCAACCTGCAGGAATATCTCAAAACAAACAATCCTGATATAATCGCGTTACAGGAAACCAACACCAAGAAAATAAAGCTCCCCAGGTATACAACACTATGGCACACACTTCCCGCACCGCAATTCTTGTCAAGAAGACACTAACCACACAGCCACACGAAATTGAAGACACTGAAATCGAACACACCATAGTGGAGGTGTTGCCGACCCGCAAGAATCAACAGAGCCTCTACCTGGTCAACCTCTACAGCCCACCGCGAGAGCAGCTACTCCACTACGACCACTTCGTCCGGGACCTTCGCAAGAGCGTTAACGGTAACCGGCTTGTTGTAGTAGGGGACTTTAACGCCCCACACACGGCCTGGGGCTACCCCAATACCACCAAGAAAGGGGCACGGGTTCACGACGCCGCACAACAGCACGGCCTTACGCTATGGACTGACCTGCTCCAACCAACCCGAGTGGTAAACATCGTATCGAGGGACACCAATCCTGATCTCACGTTCACCCGAGACGTGCGAAAGGCCACGTGGACCCGACTCCCAGACACGCTAGGGAGCGATCACCACATAATTCAAATCGAGGTTGAACAATCTCACCGCGCGTCCAAGACAGGAAAGGCGCGACTCACTGACAGGAACGCGTATATGAATGAGCTTGACGACGTGTCGGACATTGAAGACATTGAAGCTTGGCTGAACGGTATCGTGGGTGCTGCTGACGGCAACACTAGGACGATTCATCTAGACGAGGACAATCCAGCGGTCGATAATCACCTACTGCACTTATGGTAGGCTCGGCGATCGCTTCTAAAACGATGGCGACGGCAAAAGCTCAACCGCAAGCTCCAGCGCCGAATTGCCCTATTAAGCACGCAGGCACAGGAGTACGGTGAACAGTTAGCGAGCCAGAAATGGCGATCCTTCTGCGACCAACTTCAAGGGACGCTCAGCACAAAGAAAACTTGGCATATACTTCGAGCCCTGGTCGACGACACCCACACCAAAACCCAACAAAGACATAACTCACCGGCTAATCCACAACTATGGCGGCACAGAGGATCAGCTTCTCCAAGAACTTCAGACGAAGCTACACGGGGCAGCTAACCCGCAAACCACTGCCACCAACCTTGGCGACGCCGGTCAAGTAAAATATTACATTGGTAAGCCTAGTCGCATCGTCCCATTTGCACGGCGCTCACCCTATGGTAAGTTGCCAACCAGTCCTCGATGTCTTGTTCGTCAGTCCCACTGAATATCGGTGGGTGACGCTGAGGCAGCACGCCGGGACAGACGGCGGCTTGGGTCTGGGAGGGGCCTTGCGTGATGGTTTCTTCCGGCATCGCTGACGCTGCAGGTAAGGTACGACTTCATAGTTCCAGGTTGGGAGACTGGGAGAATACCCGGCACCTTTCCACCAAACTATAAGGGGGTTTATTTACAAAACCGCTAGGGGGGGCTACGCAACAGCCTTAACTCAAGAGCGTCGGTCGCTGTCTCGCGCTCTCCAGGCTGCCCGACTTCGTCGTCCTCTCTCAAAGTTTCCGGACTCTCTTCCCCACTACAATACAAAAAAGGAACATTCTGTAGTGTTAGTCACATACATGACAACCTGAACCTGGAAATAATATGAAGTAATTGAAGTATTCCATCATGATATTCCACATAGCTAACTTAGCTTTCGCACAGAGCATGATCTATGATTATGTCGTCTTTCCGACACGTAGGGGCACTTGATTGCGAGCAAAACGACACCACTGTTAGTTAGGAAAAGCCCATGGGGAGTTACACAACGGCAGCTGTAAATCCCAACGCCAACCTGCAAAGAATATATTGTAAAGTTCTCGAATAATATGTGCAACAGGCGCAAACACCATATTCAATATTTTTGCCCACCTGTCACGCTTTGAAGTTCCAATAGCAATCGCTGTGTGCAGCAGTAGCTGTGCCAGATTGAGTACGTTTGAGCGAGCCTCAGTATAACAGTGCTTCAATAGAAAAGCATTTTTCTGATTTATAAAAGTGCTCAGAAAAATAACAATTGGTTTTATTTTATTTCAATTATGTAGAGCAGAGAGGGGGGAAAGAGACAATGTCAACTCTGCCAAGCTCTTTTAATGACCCACTCTTGCAGGCTATATTATTTTGGGCTGTACTGAGTAAATTACACTTGTGCATGTAGTTTAAACCCACCCTTCTCTACTGTGAACTGGCTTAGCAGTTGCTGTAGAAGCACTACCAAAAGCTATTTAATTCATGTGTTAATAAAATGAGAGGATTAGATTGTAATGCAATTTTCAAATGCATTGTTATGTGACAGCGTAGTTACAAACCTGCGTTACTTTGGCACCAATTTTTTCCGTAAACCTTACCCTTGCCGGGAGTTTCATAGCAGTACCTTGAGATAAGTAGAAAAAAAAGATGCGGATGTTGTGTGCACAAGTTTGCTTAGAGCGCCTACTGCTCATTAATTATATGATGGATATTGCTCTGAGAGCCTTCCATAGATACTGCGCTAAGCAGTGATCCCTTTAACATCATGGACCCTGATAACATCACGCTTGAAGTGTGGGAAATGAAAACGAAGAAATAGTTCATGGGGGGGGGGGGTTCGTTGGTTCGAACAAAGACCCTGATGACTGTCAAGTGGGTCAACACAGCTACTTGGGCGAGTTGAGCATTGCGATCCTGCATGTCCACACGGTTACCAGGCAAGACAAAACAAAGGACGAGTCACACGTAGCACATTAGCTATGCGCTTTCTTTTGTCGTCTACTAAGCTCATTTACATGCTAGCAAAACTCTGAAAACCCAACCGCTACACAAGTGCTTTTTATTCCAGGTGAAGGAATACTACCGACACATGAGCACTGGCTTAAACTCAAAATTTCATAAAAACCCAGTGGACCACGGTGCATGCACAAGGTCAGGCACAATAACCCTTACCGTGATGATGATCAAACACTACATGCAAAGCCAACCCCTCAAACATGCAAGAAAAATCGCCCATGTCCAAAAGGCCATATCTGCTGCTTAAAACTATTTCTTTTTCAGTCATTGAAACGATGGCACCTTAACACAGGCGTCCGCCCCAACCTAAGCATTGCCGCCACTACAAGAACCTTTTGTTGCTTATTTTCCTTAGTATACTGAGTAATGACCATTTCTTTTAATTCACTACGGCAGCCACATGCTTTGGGGTGAACTGGCAAATCGGCCCCGCCAGGAGATGAATGTACATTCCATGCTTCCTTAGCTGGTCATCTAGACCCCACCATGTTGTTGCATGTGCGAGTTCATCTTGGTGTGTATCATCATCATCATCATCAGCCTATATTTAGGTCCACTGCAGGACGAAGGCCTCTTCCTTCGATCTCCAATTACCCCTGTCTTGCGCTAGCGTATTTCAACTTGCGCCTGCAAATTTCCTAACTTCATCATCCCACCTGGTTTTCTGCCGTCCTCGACTGTGCTTCCCTTCTCTTCGTATCCATTCTGTAACCATAATGGTCCACCGGTTATCCATCCTTGGTTGCTTTGATGCTGCGAGTATGCAGCACGGAATATAAAGCTGATTCTTGAAGCCTACAGACACCAAAATGTTGGTTGCAAAGATACTTGCCAGCAGGCTCCGAATATCTGAAGCGTACGTCCACCTTGTGACTTCGTTCGAGTCAAAATACCTGCACAAGGAAGTACGCCTGTCGTAATCTCTCCTGTATGTCCCCTTGTTAATATGTACATTTCTGGAGGACCTGTTCTTCACCCATGCATTTAACGGAACAGAGAGCTCGAAATTTCACATGGCCACTGATAAAATGATCTGCAGTGCAGTAGCATTCATGTGAAGAGTAATCTTTAGCATTGCATATGTAAACATTTGTCCAGTTGTATGATTGAGATGTTCCTGAATCATGTAAAGTGGTACATTAGAGTGGAGCTGCTGAGTGCAGTCATTGGGTCAGGCTTGCTTCTTTGAAACCAAATTTGTGAATTTCTATGCCATTTTTTTAATTCATCAAGTCGTTCATAAAGCAGTAGGGTGCCTACCCTACATCGGTGTGGAACAAGTGGCCTCTTGGAGTTATGCAGCTGCTTGGTCAGGGACTCGAAGGCCTTTTGCCTGGTCAGGATGCGGTGTGCAATGGGGTTAGATATTCTGACCTACCTTTCTTGGTGCCAACAGCAAGATAAAAAAGGGTCAGTTAAATTTCACGGTCAATAAAACAAAAACCTAGATACATTCTCAAAAGGGCGGAGGCTCACGGGCTTCCCGTCCCAACGTGGGTGCGGCCCGCGACCCCTGCCGACCACTAAACAAAAGTGGGTGGGGAGGGGTTCCTCAGGACTCATTAAAGTTATTTCCTCCTCCTCCTCCATTCTCAAAGCAGTCATCCATGCATGCACCAAGAAAGAGTGTAGTGTACTACGTGCTGTGCTCATGCAGTGGAAAAGGCAAGAAAAAGACGACGTGCGAAATTAAACCAATGTGTAGTGTTTTGGTACGAACCGGGGGCATTTTCCCTGCATTATAGTTTCGGCAGCTGCCACGGTTGCCTGGGATGCTGTACATGCCACTTTTGTGGCGATGAATTGCTGCTCAAGTGTAGTTAGTGAGGCACATTATCCTGCGGTATAGTGAGGTAGATTGCATTCCAAATTCAGCACTTCTTTTACAAATAATATATCATCATTGAGCACCGCCTTTAAAATAAGGTCTTCGAAGACGTATTGCACGTCTCGTTCACTTCGCCGTTGCTCCTCATGAATTCATTACGCAGCTTATGTCTGCGAAATTGTCCAGGACATAGGACAGTCGTTCTACTTTTGGGCACTGGCCTCCAACTGACATGGGCCAGCAGTGTGCCAACTCTTCAAGAGATAACATCTCTGAACTACATGTTCTCCAAGCTGCTGGTTAATAAACTAAAGAGCAGAGAAACTGCCGTAATGACAGAAGCAAATGTAAGAACAGTATTTACGAGTAGTACAGTATAGTAATCGCCGCGACATAGCCCTTTTGTCATTATTTCATAAGTACGCCCACCACACTAACAAACGCTCCCTACGCCTAGAAACTTCATCGCACACGTCACACCGATTGCACAATAAATTATGATCCATTCGCATCTACAGTAAAACTGAAGCATTCAACTCGTCTGCAATTCCACGGGCGATTCGTCTCTGCAAGCACCTCCCCGATAACTTACTTGCGGAAATTCACCGCGATAAATTCAGGCACTCACTCCCCTCGCTTATCTCTTGTTAATCATAGCGACTGTTTAGTCTTGTTTTCCTACTATTTTCGTTCATTGTTGTACAATTGTTTACAAACTTAACGAGCCGTTTTTATTGTTATAGTACACAGCTGCATGTTAAATTTTTTTCTTATTCTTTAGCTGTGCACCTGGCTGCAGTTGTCTTTCGCCCTTGATGTTGCGAGTTTGTCACTTTATGCGTCATGTGTACTAAGTTCTATGCCCCCCTTACTCAATGCCCCATGTAGGGGCCTTGAAAGGTATTTTACACATAATAAAATAAATAAATGAATGACCTGGCAGTGCTTAGCCTAGCCCAAATACGTGGTCAATACCTTGCGATAGCCAATTGATAGCCAATCAATTTCTAATCCATGGTTAAGGTCCTCAACCAATTGTTGTAGTTCGTCCCCATTGTTGCTGAATAGGACAATGTCATTCGTTAACGGAAGGTCACTGAGATATTCGCCGTTGATCCTCACTCCTAAGCCTTCCCAGTCTAAGAGGTGTAATACTTCTTCTAAGCATGCAGTGAATAGCATTGAAGAGATTGTGTTTCCGTGCGTGATACCTATCTTGATAGGTAACTTTCTACTTTTCTTGTGGGGATCTAAGGTAGCTGTGGATTCCTTGTAGATATTTGCCAAGAAATTCATATGAGCATCCTGTAATCGTTGATTACGCAATGCCTCTATGGCTTCTGGTACTTCTACTGAATCTAATGCATTTTCACAATCTATGAAAGCCATATAGAGAGGTTGATTATACTCCGCAGATTTCTCGATTACCTGATTGATGACATGAATATGATCCATTGTAGAATATCCCTTCCTGAAGCCAGCCTGTTCTCTTGGTTGGCTGAAGTCAAGTGTTGCCCTGATTCAATTGGAAATTATGTTAGAGAATAGTTTATACAATACTGAAATCAAGCTAATGGGCCTATTATTCTTCAATTCTTTAACGTCTGCTTTCTTATGGATTAGTATAATGTTGGCGTTCTTCTAACTCGCCGGTACACTTGAAGTAGTGAGGCATTGCGTATCAACCCCAGCAATTCCGGACATCGCCTTTAGTTAACAGGTTTTACACCACGTGGCGTACGGACCTTTAATATTCGAAATTCGCACGATGACGCACGAAGTGTACTGGACGATAACAGAATACACGTTTTAACAATAAAAGAAAAAAGAAAAAAAGGACCACGCCAACAGCTTTCACCGTCGAGCATGGACGAGCGCGAATCAGGAATGGCTGATCTGATAACCACCGCGCGTATAGGACGAGCGGCCAGCTAGTCTACTGTGAATCATCAGTTTCGCTGCTATTGATAGGCGTTTAGAGGCTCAGCCCCGCTTCGAGAAAGCGGGTGCAGAATCTTGAAAGAGCGGCCTCCACCCCCCCCCCCTTCCGTCCACTTTTTCCTCGTCCAACTTTTTGTCCGATCGAATCAAAAAAGCAAGAATGCCCATTTGTCGCTTGATTTCTCGAAAGCTGATTCTCAAATAATAATGTAAGCTCGCTAAATGGTGGCGATGGGTGCATGTATCAGGATATGCAGTCGCATGATTGGCGCCCTTGATCTCGGTTGGCCTCAGTTTACGAGTCCATTTGCGCATTTGCGTGCAGGTGCCTGGTCAAGTTATGTTCACTGCCACGGAATTTCCTTTTTTCGAAAGCGAAAGCCTTAGGTGGCTATAGTTTCGGTGCCATTGGCGGTGACCTTGGCGAAACCGCGCCGTAACGAAAATTGCCAACGCCGCAAAGAGTAAAATCACGTCAAAAAATGCTCGGATTGACGACACTTTTCTCAGGGAGGTTCCTGTGAACATAGTAAATTAGTGGCTTTGTAAAGAAAATTTGGTACATTTCCGCCGAACACCTTTTCTGAGCTCTTGATAAGCGACTGGAGTAAATGCAGAAAATCATCTGTAAGTGGTCAGTGTTCAAAGACCTGCTTCACTGCACAGTGGCATAGCCAGAAATTTTGTTCGCAGAGGGGGCTCACGTTGCAGCGCGGCCTCCTCCTTATAGAATTTGTCGAGGGATCGAATACACGAATAATACCTGCATTACCATTGCCAATGTCATTGTATATTAGATGCTGCAAACGAACTACTGAATGCTACCCACTGTCAAGCAAAATATGTATCTTTTCATAAAATAGTATATTCGTATGTCCCAAAAAATGTTGCAGTTTATCCCGAAAGGCGAAGCATCAATTCGATATAGTAAATTGATAGAGAGCTATTCGGAGTAGGGATAGTAGTTTTATCGGCTGCATAAACTTGGACACATTCCCTTTCTAACTGAATTGACAAGAGTGGTGTCATCGCGCCCAAGCAAACATGAATAGATCACACTGATTGACCGCAGACAACGACTGTCAAAATGCTGGCAGCAAGCGCATGGGCTGCAGCGCGCGAAGAATCGTGCGGTCTATCGCTTCAACGGAAACTGAGCGGCGAATGCACAGCTCATACAAAGGTCAGAGCCGTGTGGAGATAAGAGACGTTGCGGGCGACCGCCACCTCAGCCAGTGCAAGCGTATTTGTTGGCAGAGTAGAAGCTGCTCCCCCCCCTCCCTCCCGCGCTGCCTTCCCGCTTTTTTGCTTTCACATGGGAGTTTGCGTTACCAGTTCCCGTTGCGCTCGGTTGCAAGATACGCATTTGGGGCCTACCACAGCGTCGCCCCGCCTCCCTCCCCCCATACCCCCACGGCCTATCGCGTGACGGTCGCGTTTGCTTTCCGCCGTGCGTTGGCTCTCCGTGATAGGTCACGTCCCCCGCGTGCTTTCACTCGCGCATACGGCGCGCAGCGACGATTTTATCGCCCTTGCAATCTATTCGGAACCTCATGGCGACGGCGACGCCGACGGCAGAAATCCGGTTGAACTGTTCATATAATTGCTATCGCAATAAAATTGTGGCAGAAACAACTGATATCAAATCTTCCGAGTGTTTTGTCTATTTATTACGCAAAGAAAATATCACACGAACTTTAGAACTATATCAGTTCCAAACCAGCAAGGCAGTGCATACAGCTGGTGTGAAAAACGTAAAGCCCATGAAAAGAACAAGTTGAGCACAAATATTTTGATAAATCTTTGTCATTCAAGAACCTTGTTTACTTTTTTGTACAGTCGCGAGAGAAGTTTGGAGACCATGGCATCAGCAAAAAATTTAAATATATTCAAGCGCAGTTGCGCGGCCCCGCATTGGCTTAAACGTTGTATTGGTCCAACACGCGCACGTAGGCTTGCGCTCTTGATTTCAGCCGGAATGCCCAGGCTGCGAAGGAAAAAAAATAAAATCGCGGCAGCAGAGAGGCTAGGCCTTTCTGTACCGACGTGGTAGCGGCCCGCTACGTGCTGACGCGCGTTCCGAGGGACCGTAATAAAGTTTTATCATACCATCATACCATACCTTTGGTCCGCAAACGTTTATGCTCGTGACTGTACATATGCAACGGCAAGGAAGAACCTTAATGACGCTGTCCTTCGTTGCAATGGATTGCGCATGAGCAGTTGTTACCGGTCGTGTATTGTAGTTACCCCGATAATATAGTCGCAACATTGAGTACATATAAGAAGCAGGAGTTCTGCAAGATGTACATTAGAAATGCGAAAATAGAATGGAATATACAAGTGCGAAGATACAAGTTGCTAAAGGGCACAAAAGTGTCAATGGAAACCGAATGCACTATTTGTATACACAAAGTCACGCAACAGGATGTTTAAATATATGTATAAGAATAAAATAAATCTACGTATCTAAGCAAACGTCACTGTATGTAATGCGTCAAACGAGACAAATAAACATGTTGCCTAGTCACACATAGCAGCTTTACGCATAGAAAGACAGACGATCCTGGCAACAACAAAACTAAGATCGCAGAAATCGTGATGTGTTCCCGAAGGACCGCCTGTTGGGCTAGTCGGTCTAACATAGTTACTTTCAGTTTGGCAGAACAGTTTGGTTCTCCTAGAAGCTGATAAGGAAGGTCGATTTGTTGTGATGCCGAAAGGGATGTTCAATGAAAAATCCCAAGCGGCAGTGGACAAGAACTTCCTGGCTGTTTATAAAAGTGCAGTGAGGGTTAAGACAAAGTTCATCAAATTTTGTAAGGACTTGGAATTGAATGCTCTTGCTAGTGCTATTAGAAATAGTAAGGGGAACAGTCTGAAGGTTTTCGTTTCAGCAAAAACACATAAGGTAGATGTCCCTTTCAGAACTATTGTGAGCGAAGGGGGGGGGGGGGGGCTTGGCAAAAGAATGTTAGTCACTTTTTACTGAAGAACCTTAAGTCACTCACGGTTGTTGAACCTTTCCGCGTTAGGAAATCTGAAGAAGTCGCTGAATATGTGAAACACAACGAGAGTATAGATTATGGCTTGTCTGTCGACGTTGAGGACTTGTTTTATTCAGTACCTCAAGATAAGATTTTAGTTGCTGTTAGGAAGTGCATTGAACAGAGTGGCGAATGCGATTTCCAGAACTCCGCTTGCTTGTCGGTTCATAATTTTTCAACTCTTTTAGAATTTTATCTTAGTGTAACATTTATTGTTTTTAACGAGCAGCCTTTTCTGCATTGTAGGGGAGTTTGTATTGGGCCTTGCGTGGCTCCGACTCTATGCAACATATTTTTAGCTGATATTGACAGAGCCCATGATTTGGGTTTTAATGGGGTAAAATATTCAAATTGTTTCGGTACGTTTATGTCTTTTTAATTCTATTAAAGAAAGCGCACGGTTTCACTGCCCCTGGGAATATTTTAGATGTTTTTATTCAAGCTGGGCAGGCTTTGAGTGTCACTCATGAATTGCCTGGAACTGAGGGGTTAGAATTCCTGGATCTCAGGCTAAACTTTAGTGTAGGCCATGTCTGCTAGGAGTACGTCCCACATGTTAAGAAGTGTCTCCTGCCTTTTGACTCTGCCCGCTCTGAAATAGTAAAAGGGGCATCTCATTACAATGCCTGGATGCTATGCTCCGTATGTCATGCCCGCATTCAATGCAGCATAGCTTTGACAATCAGATTGGTCGCCTATTGACAGCGGAATCCCCTGAGTTGCTTGTTGTTGCGGTGGCCGAGTCTCTCCTGCAGAGGGTAAAGAAGATAGCTGGAGCGGAAAGGGCTGAGGCCCAGCGATGGATTGCGAGACCCGTAGCCATGCCTTATATGCATCCGGTCTTGCACAACCTGAAGAAGGTCGCGAACAGGCATCGTATTCCTGCAGTGGTCTTCACGACTCCTAATAAGCTATTCAGGCTCTGCCCTCTAATTTTGCGGTGACAGGAAAGGAGGTGGCCAAACGAGCCATGATAGCCGCTTCGTGGGGTGTGCGACAGGAGTAGTATACTCCGTCCCCTTGTTGTGCGGGAAGGTGTACATCGACCAAACCGAACGGTGCATAAACGACTGGCTCAGGGAGCATGCGCTAAAAGTCAAGAAAAAAGAGGACAAGTATGCACATTTGGTTGCCCATATCATTACGTGTGGTTGCGAGGCACGATTTTATGAGACCACTATCTTAGGCAAATCTACAAACTACAAGGCTGGAGTGGCTCTAGAAGCCTTCTACATTCACAAGAACTCAGATATTTGTATAAACGAAGCGTCAATTCTTTTGCACAGTGCCGAACTGAACTATTTGAACTCTGTTTCCTGAGGCAGATAGTACTGTTAACTTTTTAGATTTCTTTTTATCACCTCGCGTGAGAAAGGGACGTGACACTGGTGTACGTGGCTCACCTTATAAATCGGAGGGTTTGTTGACTGAAATAAACATTTGGTAATAGCGCTCGTCCGCGTCTGTCGTGTCTTCGTGTGTGTTGTGTGTAATTTTTGTGCTATGTATGAAAGTAACTCGTGATATGTACTTGGGCCATGCGGCGGTCGCGACAGTACCATATGGGTAGATAACAGAGGAATAATGCAGAAATCAGTACGAAAATATGTAATTTAACTGCCTGCAGAGCGGCGACAAATTTTCTGCACCCAAAATTAAGGGAGGGTATTGCTTTGGTTCAAAAAATAAGTAAAAGCGGGTAGCTAAAAAAGGAAAGAAAAGACCAAACAAAAGCCACAGATGATGCGGCAAGTTAAACTACCCAATATCCGAGTGTGTTTGTTGGGAAACACCGCGAGGGCCGGGCTCTCAATAAACAAGGTCAGTAAAAATTGGTTATTGATGTCCTCGTAATTTTCGTTTTACACAATAATGTTGATCATGATGCTAACTGTTTGAATAAACAGCGAAAATTTCTGCAGTTTTAGAAACTATGAACAGTCATACGTTTTCATAATTACCAGTTTATGGGCCTGAAGGAACAGAACGTTTACTTGCATTGATTTTTGCCGCTTCCCTATGTAAAGGACAAACTGCACTCGGCGGGGAAGTTTAGCGAAGCAGTGAATGACTGGACACGTTCATGCCGACGTCTCTGTGGGCGTATATAATCGCCTGCCTAACCATGTGTTCCTCAGACATTGTAGAGCGCAAGTAGTTTTTTAGTAATCTCATGTTGAAAATATTCTCTCTGTGCTTGTAGTGGTCACTGGAAGGGTGACTAGAATCTGAAGTCTTTTCTACTTATTTACATAGAACCTGCAGTCGCAATGAGAGAGGGCATCTATTCCGGTGCTAAAACCTAAAAGTACTCCTTCGATGTCGTTGGCATCCTTGTTTAGGTACCTTGCACAAACAGTAAACTGTTGGATTCCAGCAATATCCGTCGTTTCGTCACGAAATATGGAGAAGCAGCCTGCACCATTTACTTTTGCATCTAGGCTGTCTTTGATAATTTCACCACAAATATCTATAATTTGGTTTTGTACATCTGGGCTTAAATGCGAGGTATTACTGGGGCAACATCCAAATGGTCCTTCAGATATGTATCTCCACAATCAGCTCGCATGTGAAGAAGTGCTCTGAAAATACCAATATTTTCAGGGGGATTTGCTTAAATCCATAGGACCACTGTCCCTATGGCCACAGAGAGCCAGACCTTGTCGTCCGCAAAAAAGGAACCGCCTCAATAATAGGCCGTTAACTTTCTTCTGTTTTCTCTTATTTTACATTGCCTGCCCTGGTCCAGCTGATTGGTCCCATCGGGCGCCCTTAATGAAAATGTTTGGAGAAAATTATCAGCTGCCAGCTGGCAGTCACGGTCATATTTAGTATTTTCGTGTGTGTGGGAGATTGCGAGCGCGGGCTTCCATTTCTGAAACGGCTTGGACACGAGGGCTCCAGTGCGCGCATGTTGGCTCAAGTTTATAAGAGCATTAAACCCATAAAGTTCCAGAATTTAAAATCTGCAGCACGCCTTTGGAAATGTCAGTGCACCTTTCGCGTCATAAGTTTATGAGAACTTTATACCCATAAAGTTTCGGAATTGAAATCCATGCGCTCCGTAGATTCCGGGGCCGCTGCGAGATGCCACAACACGCCCGCTCGCTATCGAAAAACCCTTGAAAGTTTGTGCTCGGATCGGGTTCCTTGCGTTATGTGACTCCAGGTGCCAAGTGCGTTGCGACAAAATCCAGCCCGAGTTTGTAATGTGTGTGCCGAAATGTCTTTTCGAGCGTGACATAGACATTGTAGACAAAATCAAGAATGATTCCGGGTGCCGGTGGTTGTTTTCGTCGGTGGTGCATGTCAGAACGAAATAATTTCCGGGGGGGGGGGGGGGGTCTGAAGCTCCATCAGCCTCCCCCCCCCCTGGCTACGCCCCTGTATCTGCAGGGGTTCAAAAAAGGTGCATTAGTGTGAACAGCCTGGAATAGTTCCGTTCTTTTCGCAAGCTCGCATTAAAGGAAGACGTCCGAAGTCATTTATTTAATTATGTAAGTGGCACGTTATGCCGCGCCCTTTCCTCTTAGCTAAGGATTCGTGAAACCGTTATGATACCGAATATATAGCGATGTACACGACCGAGTTAAAACTGGGGAAACGCATCGCGTTGGCTGAGTGGCTATAATGGTCCACTGCTTCGCTTGAGGTCGTGGGTTGAAACCCAGCTATTACGGTCGCTTTTTTTGACGACAAACTACAGGCATGCGTATCTTTATGTTCTAGTCAACATTAGGAAACCATTGATCAAGATTAATTCGTTACCTTGACTACGGCATCCTCCATTGCCCCCTGTTCAGATTCGGGTCGCTACAATCATTCGGCGAAAACTACCGGTATTTTACGCTGGGCAAACAAGTCAAGCAATTGTTTCTCGTGGTGTCTGCGGCGGCCGCATTTCAATGAAGGCGAAATGCACAATCGCCCGTGCGCGTGCGTTGTAGTGCACGTTAAAGAACCGTAGGTGGACAAAATTAATCCGGAGCGTGCTACCCCGGCGTGCATTGTAATCAGAACTGGTTTTGGCACGTAAAACTCCAGAAAGATGATGTTTTTTTAGCCGTCTGACAGCCTGGGGAGTCCACACCATGATTAGGTACTTAATACGGGTGTGGCTAATGTTGCTGACCATGTCGCACGGGCGCTTTCCGAGTTTTCATTTTATTTTCAACAAAGTGCATACTAAACCATTACAATACAAGCAGTATGCACTGATAATTACAGCATAAACTGTTGAAGTGGTATGGATAATTTCACCTTAGCTTATGGCCTAAGAGACTACGCTGTGTGAAATCTAAATAAATGGTTATTCAATCAGCTACCACACATTGTTCATCGCTCTGTACATAGCCCCGCTTCCAGGAGTAGAAGAGACACCTAAGTTAACGCCAGAAACAGTAAGGATGCAAAAAAGCCAAGCGCAGCTCAGTTAAAATTTCAGATATACAACCAAGATGATTTTCTTTCTCATCGCCATTGAGCTTTTTTTGTTTATGTGAAGTTATCAGACACATTCGTTTCGTTTCCTGCGAGCTACCTATTCACAATAGTAAATCATTTCGGAAGGGCCGAAACAGCGCCACACATGCGCAAGCATTTCACAACGATTTGGAATAGATCTTCTACGTATTTGTGGCATTTTTCACTTTTGCTAAAATGTATGTGCAAGTCCTACAACCGAGAAAAGAGCTCCTTGCGTTTTCGGAAACCTGATGCAAATGAACACATTTCATCCTCATCTGAGAGCGAAATGTGACGGCGAATTCACTTTTCGAGTTTATAAAATGCATTTGATACTCTTAACCGTAGGAGTAAGTGGTCGTTGACGCGCTCGTTGAGCAGTATATATATGTATATATGACTTCTACAACCTGTGCTGCCGCCCTTTAATTCCGTGTTGCATCTGTTGAAAATTGAGGTAGCATAAACATTTGTAACGGAATTGCACTCCCAGAAATGCATGACTTTTCTGCAGTCATCTGTAAAAGAAGCCGTGGCGCCATAGCAGCCGGTCAACAAAGAGGGATGTAATCATAGCTATTTATTGATTTAGGTGCTCCAGTGTCTCTATTTCAAACTTGCGTTCGTTTCGTTTCTTCTACTTCTTCCATGTCAACTCCTGCCTGTCGTTTTTGCTGAGAAACAACCACTGACCATTTCCACGAGCTTGTAAAAATGAAGATATCGGTAAAAATCACTTCTACTACTGCTACTACTATTACATTATTATTAATTAATTATTATAGAGGAAGTACAACAACAATGAAATCTTTACATGAGATCCAACGCAGTGTTTTAGCATAAGTGATGCGAATGTTCCATTGCGATTATGGAAAAGTTTTCATGTGTTAAATCTGTCGATTTGATGCATATTGACAGTAGAATCAACATTCTCTGCCTTACTTATCGTGATTATTATTTTTTTTCATTTACCATGAACCACTTCTCCACTATCAAATCGCTTAAGCAAACTTTAGTGGACTCTGGGCTTGGGCTCCCGTGTACTGGTGACGGATAGTGCCCCTGTATACACAGGGCCTCTCTTTTTTTCGCGCCACCGGCACCGCCGCTGGGCGAGCGTCGTCACGCCGTGACAAGTGATATCAGTCGTTCTACTCGGCACAGAGTAGAGAACATGGCAGAAACAACGCCGGTATACCACTTGCTTCAGCTCCTTTGCCATCCGTATCGGCAAAGGCGCGTTCCCACCACGGCTTCAGGAAGCACTTCTGGCCGCTTGGGCAGGACCAGCGGTCTCACTCCTATCGCGTGCACTCGAGAAGTATACAGGCTCGCCCTCGTCGCCGCGCAAGAACTATCTGCAGCAACTCTGAGCATGACGGGACGCCGTGCACCGGGGCTGCGCAAATCGCAATGTAAGTGGGAAAGCTGCTTACTCTGTGCCGTGCAGACGGACCGTTGTCGTCTACAGTAGTCATTAATGCGAAAACATTACATGAGTCATGAGGCAGAAAGCCGGCGTCGTCCACAAAGAGTGGTATCAAAAGTCAATGTGACGTCATCAGCGTCTGTAACGAAATCAGTAGTAATAGAGAAGATAGTAAATGGTATGACAACGTTAATTAGTAGTAGTTATGGGTAGTTATTGTGAATTATAGTGAATTACAGTGAAGTGAATTAAAGTTACAAGTTAGAGTAGGGTGACTTAAGGTGGATTCAAGGGAATTGAGGTGAAGTAAACTAAATTACAATGGATTAAATTTGGTTAAGGTGGATTAAAGTGGATCACCATATTAACTCGGTGATGAGTTCTGAATGGTTGTGGTCTGGTGATTTATGAAAGCAGACAGACAGACAAAGAACTAAGAAGCGAAGGAAGGATCGCAAACAGGTTGTAATACTTAAGAAGTCTTTATTGGTAATGACTAAGAGAAGTCATAATGCTTTCGCATTCAAATCAGGTAAGGATACTTAAGGTACATTTTTTTGCGTATGGGCCACCACAGGGCTATCCCTTTAAACCCCATACATCGCGCCTCTACCCGCCATATAAATCTTTGGAGTAAACCTTCTCTGTGATAGCGTTCATGATCCACCGTTAAAACCCGCCATGTTTGGCTACGTCATATATGTGAACAGCTATCGCTTTAATATTGCTACACGCGTGTGGTATTTGATTGTTTGACCGAGGCGCGCGGGCGCCATCACTCGAGAAAAGAGGAGGAAGAACGAGCTGGGCTCGCGCTGTGAACCTAACCGGTCAGCGCTGCAGCCGCTGTTGTAAATACATCTTGTAAATAGTTGCCCGTCTTACTGACTCGTTCTTCGCGTAACATCGTGGTGGAGGTGGAACGTTCCCCGTCCTCGCCACGGAGCTCCGAAGCGGCCGCACCGTCGTCTTCTCAGCCATGGCTTCCGATGGAAACACCCCATCGCCACCTACACCTGCGGCGCCTACCACAACGTACGTTACGGTTCCTAGTCTCCGTGATCCTGGGACATTCTCCGCCCAAAATGGCGTTGACGTCGACGACTGGCTCAGCATGTATGAGCGTGTTAGCCGAAGCCACCACTGGGACCCTACCATCATGCTTGCCAATGTGATATATTATCTGGACGGGACACCGCTTGTCCGGTTTCGCACCAATGAGGTTGAGATATCCAGCTGGGACACTTTCAAAGAGAGGCTTCGCGACCTCTTTGGCAACCCGTCAGGTCGCCAACAGGCTGCGCGAAAGGAGCTTGCTACCCGTGTCCAGTCGTCGACAGAATCGTATGTCGCCTACATACAGGAAGTGCTCGCGCTTTGCCGGAAAGCCGACGAGCACATGACCGAGGTTGACAAGGTGGGTCATATCCTAAAAGGCATCGCGGACGACACCTTCAACTTGCTCGTCTATAACGACGTCTCTACAGTCGACGCCATCGTCAAAGAATGCCGCCGCTTCGAGGTAGCCAAAAGCCGCCGCGTCGTCCTACAGTTTTCCCGGCTCCCAAACACCCCTGCCACGTCCTCTTGCTCCGCTCTTCCTGCCACACGACCTTTTCAAGAGAACGTCACTCGTATCGTTCGCCGTGAGATTGAAGCGGCGAGTCCGGCCCCCCTTCATCCACGACCCCTCGACGGTACATTTGACCCAGCGGCCCCTACTATTTCCGTCATACAAGCAGTTGTGCGGCAAGAAATTGCCAACCTTGGCATCCCTACCGCCTGCTCTGTCTCCCGACCTGATTCGGCATCCATTCCTATTGCCACATCCTTCAACGACCAGTATTTCGCTCCCCGACCACGCAATCCTGCTGAATGGCGTACCCACGACGACAAACCGATCTGCTTCCGCTGCCACCGAGTTGGTCACGTATCCCGCCACTGCCGCAGCACCTGGATGCCGCCGTACCGGAGCTCATTCCCTGCTCCTCGCCCATACGCCGACGCTCGCCGTTACTCACCTCGCCGTCCGTACTCTACTTCTGATGCCCCTGACCGCCGCTCCTCCGGGCGATCGCCGTCACCTCAACGCCGTCGCTCCCCGTCACCCCAACCTCGCCGCTTTTCCTCGCCAAACCGCCGGATGGAAAACTAGGCCATGCAGCTCTTGGAGGTAGTGCTGCATCCCGTCCGTCCTGTACAAATCCTCCGCTGACGCTCCTCACGAACGCGAACCTAATTGACGTAGACGTGGATGGTGTTCCATTCAAGGCATTGGTTGATACTGGAGCCCAAGTGTCCATAATGAGTGCTAATCTTTGTCTTCGCCTCAAAAAAGTTCTTACGCCTGCCTTCACTCGGGCCGTACGCGTCGCCAATGGCGCCACTGTTGCCGTCAGTGGTATGTGCACTGCGCGCGTAGGAATTGCTGGCCGCCACGTTCCAATTCTGTTCGCCGTGCTGACCAGTTGCCCTCACGACCTCATCTTCGGGCTCGACTTTCTGAAGACGCATTCTGCCCTCATCGACTGTTCCACCGGTACGCTGTGCCTCGAGCTTCCTCTTATTTCCGACGTTCGCCCCGAACCACCGAACACCCTCTGCACTACAGCGTTTGTTCGGTTACCTCCAAAAGCCCTAACCTTCGTCGAATTGGCCTCAACGGCAACCGTGCCTGATGGCGACTATGTCGTTGCACCTATTCGTGACGTCCTCCTGGCGCGCGACGTCTCTGTGCCACACTCCGTCGTTACCCTTGCCGCTAATCGGATGTGTCTCCCCGTCATAAATTTTGGCTTGACGAAGCAAGTGTTACCTGAAGGCATAGTGGTGGCCACGCTCCGGTCTGTGACAGACGACCACGTCACTGCTTTTGCAGCCGACGCGTCTCCAGATCCTCCTGATTACCCACAGGATGCCTTGAACCTCGACGGCCCATTACGTCCCATGGTCGCTCCGGACCTCACCCCTGACCAAGCAGCCACCCTATATCGCCTTTTGTTGTCCTACCGCGACCTATTTGACACTGAAAATCACCCACTTGGTCAGACGTCCCTTGTTCAGCATCAGATAAACACTGGTGATGGTGTTCCCATTCACCGCCGACCGTATCGTGTGTCCACGGCAGAGCGGCAAGTTATTCAGCAGGAAGTAAACAAGATGCTCGCCAAAGGCATTGTTGAGCCCTCGTCGAGTCCTTGGGCGTCGCTGGTCGTGCTCGTCAAAAAGAAAGATGGCACGTGGCGTTTCTGCGTTGATTACCGCCTCCTAAACCGAATCACTAAGAAGGACGTTTACCCTTTACCACGAATTGACGACGCTCTTGATTGTCTTCACGGTGCCAAATACTTTTCGTCCATTGACCTTCGATCTGGTTATTGGCAGATTTCCGTCGATGAGCAAGATCAATAAAAGACCGCTTTCGTCACTCCAGATGGCCTCTACCAATTTAAGGTTATGCCGTTCGGTTTATGCAATGCCCCCGCCACGTTCGAACGGATGATGGACTCTCTGCTTCAAGGTTTCAAATGGTCAACTTGCCTTTGTTACCTCGACGACGTCCTTGTGTTTTCTCCTACATTTGAGACGCACCTTGAGCGCGTTGCAGCCATCCTTGACGTCTTCCGCAAGGCTGGGCTCCAATTAAACTCATCGAAGTGCCACTTCGGGCGCCGACAGATTACAGTGCTCGGCCATCTCGTCGATGCTTCCGGAGTACAACCCGACCCGGAGAAGGTTCGTGCAGTAACGGCTTTCCCTGTACCTCAGTCTGTCAAAGACGTCCGGAGTTTTGTGGGGCTCTGCTCTTATTTCAGACGGTTCGTGAAAGATTTCGCAGCAATCGCTCAACCACTCACAGAACTTATGAAGAAAGACGTGCCTTTTACGTGGGGTTCCCCTCAGGCTGCCGCATTTTCACGCCTTATCACGATTCTGACTCATCCACCGATCTTGGCCCACTTTGACCCGTCCGCACCAACAGAGGTCCGAACCGATGCTAGTGGTTATGGGATCGGCGCCGTCTTAGCGCAAAGCCAACACGGACACGACCGCGTTATAGCCTACGCTAGCCGACGCCTGACAACTGCAGAGCGCAACTATTCGATTACCGAGCGCAAATGTCTTGCTCTCGTCTGGACTGTTTCAAACTTCCGCCAATATTTATATGGCAAGCCCTTCTCAGTAATCACAGATCATCATGCGCTGTGTTGGATTTCGTCGCTCAAGGATCCTATTGGCCGGCTCGGTCGTTGGGCTCTCCGACTACAAGAATATCCCTACACAGTGACATACAAGTCAGGACGCCAACACCAGGACGCAGATTGCCTCTCTCGCTACCCAGTCGAAGACCCGACCTCTACGTCTGAACCTGACACCGACGCCTGCGTTCACTCTGTTTTTCCTCTGGTCCATGTCGCCGACGAGCAGCGCCGTGACCCGTCCTTGCGTGTCATCGTTGACCGCCTGGAATCTCCCCTTGCCGACAGTTCCCTTCGCTTATTCACACTTCAAGATGGCGTACTCTACCGCCACAACGTTCACCCCGACGGCCCAGCATTACTCCTTATGATCCCTAAACACCTTCGCTCGGCTGTTCTCCACGAACTTCACGACCTCCCCACTGCCAGTCACCTCGGTGTGTCACGTACCTACGACCGGATCCGCCGACGCTTCTTTTGGCCTGGGCTTGCTCGCTCCGTTCGAAGATACGTAGCTGCGTGTGATAAATGCCAGCGACACAAGGCACCATCGACGCTACCTGCTGGGTACCTACAACCAATCGACATTCCCGCGGAGCCATTCTTTCGGGTTGGTTTAGATGTACTTGGTCACTTTCCTCTTTCTACCTCTGGGAACAGATGGATCGCTGTGGCCACAGATTACGCCACGCGCTACGCCATCACCCGAACGCTCCCTACAAGCTGCGCCACAGATGTTGCCGATTTTCTTTTACGCGACGTGATTTTATTACATGGAGCTCCGCGACAACTTCTCACGGACCGTGGCCGGACATTCCTGTCAAACGTTATCGCGGTCATCCTGCAGTCCTGTGCCACGAGGCACAAGCTATCCACGTCATACCATCCGCAAACTAATGGCCTCACAGAGCGTCTTAATCGCACTCTCACAGACATGCTCGCAAAGTATGTCTCTTCAGACCACACAGAATGGGACCTCACTCTGCCGTTTGTCACCTTTGCCTATAATTCTTCGCGCCACGACACAGCCGGCTATTCCCCATTTTTCCTCCTGTTCGGCCGAGAACCAGCACTGCCCCTCGACACAACTGCCCTCGACACAAATTGCCCGTGACCGCCTTTTGAACTCTCAAGAGAGTCAAAGGCGTTTGTACGACCAGCGACACCGAGACGTGCACTTCCCGCCTGGTTCTTTGGTGCTTCTATGGTCTCCGTCGCGTCAGGTCGGCCTGTCAGAAAAACTGCTGTCGCGTTACACAGGCCCCTACCGAGTGCTTCGTGCCGTGACTCCCGTCACATACGAGATCGCCCCTGACGCCCCATCTGCTTCCCAGTTCAGCGATATCGTGCACGTTACCCGACTGAAGCAGTATCACCCTCCCAGTGATGACATCTAGACGCTCCGGGACGTCGCTTCTGCCGCTGGGGGATTAGGCTACACGCGTGTGGTATTTGATTGTTTGACCGAGGCGCGCGGGCGCCATCACTCGAGAAAAGAAGAGGAAGAACGAGCTAGGCTCGCGCTGTGAACCTAACCAGTCAGCGCTGCAACCGCTGTTGTAAATACATCTTGTAAATAGTTGCCCGTCTTACTGACTCGTTCTTCGCGTAACAATATCAACAATCTTTTTAATCTTCGTCGCGAACTTCCGTCACATCCAATTATCCTCCCGTCGCAACGGCAGCCCCCGCCCCATCCGAGTTTCACCCCACCGCCCGTATACTTCGGCCGGCCGCATGCTGCACTGTCATTGCTTGAAGGGGCCTGCTGCGTCACGGCGCGAAGCTCCCCTCGCTAGAAACCGGCGTAGTTTCTGCGCGCGCTAAGAGTGCATGTTTATTTCCCTTTAACCACTACGATTAGCAACATCTAGGTTTTAAAAAAATAACTAAATAATAGGCTTTTACGTGCCAAAACCACGATCTGATTATGAACCAGGCCGTAGTTAAGGACTTCGGAATATTTTGGATCACCAGGGTTTTTTTTTCACGTGCACGTAGATCTAACTACACGGGTGTTTTTGCATTTCGACCCCATTGAAATGCGGCCGCCGAGGCCGGAATTCGATCCCGCAACTTCATGCTCAACAGCCCAACCCCATCGCCACTGAGCAACCTCGACGTGTAACATCGAGGTGGCGTTGTTATTAGAACTAGGAGTGCTTTCACGGCAACATCCTAAACAAAATGCCAGACCATTGCTCAACTCTTCGAATCAGCTATGTTGCTTAAAAGTACGAGCTCATCGAACTAGTGATCACTAATGACTCGGCATCATCATTTAATAATGGTAACCAAAGATACTCAAGTAATCCCTTTTTTATTGATGCTAATGACGACGTGCCCGAATCAAGGCTACCACTGTCATACTGAAAAAATTGATTTGTGATAGCAATTGACTTGGTTCTACCATCTCGTAGTTTTTATAATTGGATCAGGGTTTATGTCACTGTTCATTTGATATACATTAAGCTGTACTGTATAAAATGCGAGAACATTGAACTGAGCGTATTACTAGTGATCAATAATAATTGCGCGTAATACGTAAGCAGCGGTAAACAAATAAATAATAATTTAATGACTTTTCGATTGGCGTATATGAAAAACGGCTACCCCTTTAACATTAAGTAAAGTCATCCGTGATCACTAGTAACTCAGTCCTGTCACTCCTAGTTATCATAATTGAGTCACTGTTTGAATGATTTTGCATTTGATATCCATGACGCAATGCTTTATGAAAGGTAGACTTGGCGTAATGAGTTATTAATGGTAAGCAAGGTGCTCATTGTTTTAATGTGCGAATGGCCCCAATGACGACGTGCACGATTCAAAACAATTGCTGTACCAGCAAAATAACTGATTCATTATCACTACTGATTTCATCATAAATGTTCCCAGCAGGCCTCATTGGTGAATTACTTGTTTTATATTTCATTTGATATTCATTACATTGCAGGTGTGTAAAACCGAGACACCTAAACATAGTATGTCAGTAACTAGTGCTCACGAGTTACTATAGTTCTAATAATTGGGTTACTGTGTAATTATTAATTGGTCAATAATTCAATGAACTACGGATGGGTATTCATAGGTTAAGCTAGAACGTAATGTATTTCTTTCTAAATACGAAATAAAACATGTTAACATGCGCTGAAAATTGACGATATATAATGCGCGTAGATGGGCTTAATGCTTGGATGTCATTCCATAAAGCAAATCGGTCCGCTACTTGTAGAATTGAGCGGTGTCATCTTCGGTTGTACATCGGGGAACAAATGTGCATCATAGCTGCACATTCGAGTCTATGAGTTTTAACGTGATCGACGAGCTTCTTTCCCTTGAGCACAACAACAGACGAATCCTTTGCACCTGTAGTGCGGCTTTGCCGCATAGTATCTGAAGAAAATCGCCCCAGGAAAAATATTCAGCTAGCCGAATACAAACAAACTTCACCTAAATATGGAGGGAGACCTACAATATATGCCACCAGAGAGCAATTAACGGATGAGTTCTCGCTGCGCGGCAATCAGCATTTAAAAAATCACCCCGTGCATTTTAAACAGGTCTACAAAAGCTTCCCAGGAAAGAAATCCAGCCATTGAAATTAAAAGAGACGCCACAGAAAATGTTAGACCGTTATCAGGATGAAGTGCCTGAAGTGCGATTCGCGAAAAATGAGGCATTGCTCAGCTATCAATTTTTAAAAGTGGTTCCCGTAGAGTTACGCCGACCGAATCGCCCCAGGGTTGGCTTCGTCGCAGTAGTTGATGCCTCGGATTCCTGGACTTGTAATGCCACCATCCTCTCTCAAGTTTCTCCTAAAGAACACTAATGGGAACAAAATTTCAGTATACATCTAATGTGTGAAATTCTATTATATTTATTACCTCATTAGAAGGCAAAATTACTCCACTCGTTTTATATGTTCAATTTATGATCGAATAACTACTCTAACCACAAATAAAACTAATCTTGAATGTGTAACTCTTAAACTGATACAGTCGAATCCAGAAATATCGAATCTGAAGGGGATCACAAAACAGTTCGATGGTGGCTTACCGATTGGTGCGTCCGAGAGCCGCTAACTTACTGCACTCAACTCGGGGAAAAAAACCAAGCACACTTTATTTACCCGCAAAAAATTGCTGGATCACTTTCAACTTCATTGAAAAGTCCAAGGTGATTCTTTTCTTCACACTTGTAGTGGCCATCGCTTGCGGAAAATAAACTCGTGAATCGGCACTCAACCCAAACGACGACGCCTCGAAAATGGGATACAAGGAATGTGGACGTTCGAGGTAGCATGCGGGCTAGCCGATGAAGTCGACAGGGCTCAACTAACTGCACATTCTCTAAAGTCCACATAGACTTGAACTATAATGTTTTATGCGTGGCGCTGCGTTCGATACATCGAATGTGCTGGTGAACGTGCCTTTTATATACGCGTGAACCAGCCCGATAAATTTGCATGGAATTTTCAAGGGGGTTTTAAAGCGGTTCGATATACAGAATAATTCGTTATAAATTGGTTTGATATATCCGGGTATGACTGTATCCCCGTCACAACATACATCGCATCGTATTGATCAGCTGTACAAAATACGTATCAGATGTAGTCAAATTAACTTGCTTAAGCTCTTTCTGGCCTCGCAGAGCCCTTGACTGGTATCGCCTTCCCAAAGACATGCTGAAGAGTACTAATAAACGCAAGTTTCATGAAACATCAACACGCATACGTTGTGTAATCTGAATTTGTTAATTACTTACTATGTTCCTTTTTAATTCTTTGTAAAATCAGGTAATATCGTATAATTGTAAACCTGCCTTCCTGGTGGGCACTGAAGTTTTTTCCACGTACCACCAGCTAAAATTACATGATTAGAAAGTTACTTTTTAATCATTGCATTGTTTGTTTAGCCTGCTCAACCCACTCCCTTCTGTGATGCCTTCGACCGCTGATTATTAAACTGCAAGAGGTATTTCTTGGAGGAGGGGTGGTCACCTCCGGCAATGTTTCATCATCATCATCATCAGCCTATTTTTATGTCCATGGCAGGACGAAGGCCTCTCCCAGCGATGTCTAATGACCCCTGTCCGGCGATGTATAAAATACGTGCATTATCTAAAGCTATATAGTTTAAAACTACATAGCTAAACTCAGTTTTCCTTCTGAAATAACTAATCAGTTGTCGCTCTTTGCCGCTTATTTTGTCTGTGCGCGAAAGTCTCTCGTCTTCTTTGCTCAAATGACAACCTAATCAACGAGCTCTTGAAACTTATAACGCTTTATTAAATAAGTTGCTTTGTGTTTTTGTTCTCACGCGCTAAAATACAAAAAAGACGTACATTGCTGTACAAATGCAGTGGATGAAATTGCTGCGAAAAGACAAAGCCGTGTAATACATTACATGCCTATAGCCAGGAAGTTTGTGCAAACAAATTATTGTGTATTATTACATTCTCAAATTCCTACGGCATTTCCCCTATGTGGATAAGTCAGTTTAACTTTTAAATCATTCAGAAGTTGACTTAGTAACATTTCGACCATATATTTGACAGAGAGAAATGTGCATGAGCAATAGGAACATATGTTGGAGAAGAAAATTCTTATCAAATTTTGCAAAATGAGCTATGTTGACCATCTGAACGGCATATTTCTACCCTGGAACAGATAGGGAAAAAATTGAATTATGGGGTCTTACGTGCCAAAACCACGATCTGATTATTAGGCATGCCGTAGAGAGGGACTCCGGAAATTTGGACCACCTGGAGTTCTTTAACGCGCATCTAAATCTAAGTACACGGGTGTTTTCGCATTTCGCCCCCATCTAAATGCGGCTGCCGTGGCCGGGATTGAATTCCGCGATCTCGTGCTCAGCAGCCCAACACCATAGCCACTCAGCAACCACGTCGGGTTGGAACAGATGGGAAATTGAAATGAATCACATGCATCAAAGTTTGAATTCCTAGTATTATGAAGTACAGTTTCAGTTTTTTTTCTTGCAATTTATGATATATGACAGTCTTTGTGACGACTTCAATTTCCTGTTTTACGTTTCGGCTACTGACACTGTACAAACTATATTTTTGTCATAGTACGGAATACTGGCAGCAGAGTGCGGCTGATGATGATGATGTGTGGTGTTTTATGGCGCAAGGGCCAGTTATGGCCAAAGAGCGCCATGCCAGTGTTTGTGAGTGTGCAGTCGAGCAATGAATTCTGAGAAGTAGATGAAACGTGGCTGTAAAGGGGCCTAAAATAATCGCTGTAAAGTGCGTAAAATATACATGTACTAAAATCATGGCAATGACTAATGATGTGTACTATGAAATGAGGAATGCACTGAGAAAGAAGAATAATATATTTAAAATATTAAGATACAGTAATTGACAAGAAGCACTACTACCTAAACAAACCCCTTGAACCACAAGGGCCTGGAGGCATGTGCAATAAAAACCTATCACAGCAACATCCTCTGGAGAGAGGATGCGCTACGAACTTATTGGGCTAATAACATGTAGCACAACATCATTCAAAAAATCGAGGACTGCTTTGGCATTAAAAACCGGTTCTTCACCAATAAACATCATGGGATGCAGAGGGATATTGTAGCGGTATGCTACAGGAAAATGTTTCCTTATCTCGGCTTCGGCTTCCCGACACTCCAGGAGGACATGGAGGACGGTCAGGCTCTCACTACATCTACCACAGCTTGGTGGTTCATCACCAATAAGCAAAAAATTGTGGGTGCCATATGTATGTCCTATTCTTAGACGACAAAACAGGACATCAGTTCATCGTGTTTTAGTTATGGGGGGCCAGTAACTTAACTGTGGCTTAATCAAATGAAGCTTATTTCTTGTTTCTGTGTCCCACAAGCGTTGCCAGTGGATTCGCAGTTGCTTTCGCAAGAAAGGCTTCAAATCTGTTGCAGAAACAGCAGCTGTAGAGTTCATAGCGGGTGATGTCACTGATGTGGCCATTTGGTCGGCAAGAACATTGCCCTCGATGCCTCTATGCCCAGGCACCCAGCATATAATGACATGCTGGTTAGTTGCGTAAGCTCTACAAAGAACAGAATAGAGCTCAATGAGTACAGGATTTCTTAGTTTGCAGAGTGACATCAAGGCTTTCACGACACTTTGAGAGTCTGTATATATGATAGTATTTTGAAGTTTTGATTTCTTTGTATGCTTTACAGCTGATAAAAGTGCATAGGACTCAGCCGTAAAGATACTCGTTTGCGGGTGGAGTACACCGGATTCCGAGAAGGATGGACGGACAGCTCCATAAGAAACCCCGGCATGTGACTTAGAAGCGTCTGTGTAATACTCTGTGCACGAGTACTTGGACGGAAGTTCTAGGAATTGCATTTTAATGTGTGCCTCTGGTGCGTGTTTCGTGGCTTCTATAAATGATGTGTCACAATCTATGAGCTGCCACTGCCACGGAGGTAACAGTTTCACTGGGGCCATAGGACGATGATCAAGCAGCGGTACACCAATTTCCTCACTAAGATTCCTCACACGCAAAGAAAACGGCTTTCTCGCTGCAGGTTGATTGTGGAATAGTGTGGCAGCGGTCACATCGTTTATTGTTGAATAAGACGGATGTTCAATATTTGCTTGCACTTTCAGAAAATATGTAAAACTGCTGTATGACCGCCGCAGATGAAGTGACCACTGATTCGACTCAACGTAGAGGCTTTGGATTGAACTTGTCCTGAAAGCACCAGTCGCGTTGGATACCTAAGTGGTGAACGGGGTCTAGTATTTTTAATGCACTTGGCGTTGCAGAATTATAAATTATAGACCCGTAATCAAGGCGTGAGAGGACAAGACTTTTATACAGGTTAAGCAGACACTTTCGATCACTACCCCAAGTCGTACGCGACAGAAGCTTTAAAAGGTTCATTCTCTTCAGGCATTTTGCCCTAAGATACTTAATATGAGGAATAAATGTAAGCTTGGAATCTAAAATATTGCCTAGAAACTTATGCTCGCTGCTGACAGAGAGTGCATCTCCTTTTATTTGTATACTGGGGACAGGCGTTATGCCTCTCTTGTTTGTAAAGAGTACGCAAGTGCTCTTCTGGGTGTTTACTTTAAAACCGTTTTCATCTGCTCATTTCGACAATTTGTTTATTACAAGCTGCACTTGTCGTTCGCAGATGGCAATATTGAATGACTTGAAGGCAATTTGCACATCGTCGACATAAACGGAATAAAACATTGTCCGTGGAATGACTGTGTGCAGGGAATTCATTTTTACAATAAATAGTGTGCAACTAAGCACGTCGCCCTGTGGCACACCGGTCTCTTGGGTAAATGACTTAGACAAAGCGTTACCTACTCTTACGCGGAATGTGCCATTAGATAGGTAACTTTCGATTGCGTTTAACATGTTGCCACGGACACTCATCGCCGAAAGATCTCGAAGAATGCCGTAGCGCCATGTTGTATCGTAAGCTTTCTCTAGGTCAAGAAACACTGAAAGACAGAACTGTTTATGTATAAATGCATCCCTGATATAAGACTCAATGTGAGCAAGGTGGTCGGTTGTGAACATACCTTCCCTGAAACCACATTGGAAGGGGTCTAGTAGTTTGTTATTTTCAAGGAAACAGATTAGGTGCCTGTTGATCATTTTTTCAAACAGTTTGCACAGACAGCTAGTCAGCGCTGTTGGCCTATAGCTGCTGGCTAGGGACAGGTCTTTGCCTTGTTTAAGCACAGGGATGACTATAGCCTCCTTCCATGAGGACGGGATATACCAGCCGCCTACATGGCATTGAAAAGAGACAGGAGTGTTTTCAGCGCTTCAGGATGCAGGTGCTTAATCATTTCATACATGACGCGATCGCCACCTGACGACGAGTTGTTGCAGCAAGTAAGAGAAGCTTTGAGTTCAACTAAGCTGAATTTGCAGTTGTAATCTTCAGTCCGCGAACATTTTCGATCAAGGGGCTTTCGCTCTGCGTGTTCTTTGAACCTAAGAAATGTTTGTGTGTAATGGGACGCACTGGATACATGTTCAGAGTGTTCGCCCAGACAATCTGCCTGGACTTCCAGGCTCTCACCTTGGGTACTGACTAAGGGTAATGGGTGTACCTCCCGGCCATTTAATTTATTTACTCGATTCCACACTTTCGTTTCATCCGTGTAAGAATTTATACCGGAGATGTACTTCTCCCAACTCTCTTTTTTAGCACGTCGACGTGTTCTTCTACCCTGGGACTTTATTTGTTTGAAACTAATGAAGTTTTCGGCAGTTGGAGAGTCGCGAAGTCCTCCCCAAGCTTTGTTTTGATTTTTTCGTGCTTGTTTACATTCTTCATTCCACCACGGGATGCGACGCTTATTCGCTAGTCCGTTAGTTTGACGGATGCATTTTGTGGCAGCGTCAATTCTAAAGCCTTTTATATACGCCACAGCGTCTTCTATATGAAATGAGGCAATATCATCCGTGCTTAAATATGTGTGTTCTCGGAAACTTTTCCAGTTAGTTGTGTCAACCTTCCATCGGGGAAAATGTGGTGAGCATTTAGCTTGTTTTGTTAAGTTTAGTATAATTGGGAAGTGGCCGCTCCCAAAAGGGTTCCTGAAAACGGACCACTCTAGGTCCGGGATTAGTGTACTCGATACTATAGTTAAATCTATGGAGGAGTAGGTGTTGTGCGCCACGCTGTATTACGTTGGCTCTTTGTCATTAAGTATACATGCTCCTGAGGAAAAGAAAATTTTCGATTAGGCGACCTCTCGCATCGCAACGAGAGTCTCCCCACAATGAGTAATGTGCGTTTAAATCTCCGAACTCTATGTATGGAGCCGGGAGTGCATCTATGAAGTTTTGAAATTAAGTTTTATTAAGTTGATAACTGGGAGGGATGTATATAGAACTGACAGTGACTAGCTTCCCAAACTAACTGTCCAAAAAGCCTTGGACAGCAACTGCCTCTAGGGGCGTACGAAGTTTTATTTCCCGACAGGCAACACCTCTGTCGACTACGATAGCCACACCACCAGATGACGCAACAGTGTCATCGCGGTCTTTGCGAAAAATAGCATATTGTCTAAGGAAATTTCTTTGTGTATGTTTGAGGTGTGTTTCTTGAACACACAGCACCTTAGGATTAAACTTGCGTAAGATTTCTTTGACATCATCGAGGTTGTGTAGGAGTATTGTTCCATTGTATTATTTGTGTATTCATGTCGAAAGTGTTTTTTGTGCTGTGTGTTTGAAAGAAACTAACTTAACTTACAAAGCCCTCGTCGGGCCCTGTGATGCGGGCTTTTTCTTTTTTGGAGCGATCGCGGGATTCTCGCCTCTCCTGAGACGCTCGCGGCGCCGTCTGGCTGGTTGTGGTGTCCATCGCCTCTTGCGAGGCGCTGGACACGCGCTCTTGCGAGCGGTTGGTGTTACAGGAAGGCCTCGTCTCGAGGGACGAGGCCCTGGAGCCCACCAGCCCGGAGGTCGATGGCCCCTTCTTGTGAGTTGGCGGAGCAGCGCTAGCTACAGTCGCCGAGGGGGCGGATGGCGTCACTGCCGGCTCAGTGTGTGTGGGCCGCACAGCCGCCGGAAGCCGTTACGACGCTGCCCCTGAAGCGCCACTTCGGTAAAGCGGCTCTTCGGCAGGTATGACACCCGCCTGCGTGCCTCCTTGAATGAAAAATTTTCTTTTACTTTAATTGTCACAATTTCTTTCTCTTTTTTCCAAGACGGGCGCGACCGCGAGTATGCGGCATGCTCGCCATCACAGTTGACACAGTGCGGAGTGTTCTGGCATGTTTCAGAGGAATGTTCATTGTCACTGCACTTGGTACAACTCGGCAGGCCTCGACAGTTTTGCGAACTGTGACTGAACCTTTGGCACTTGAAGCATCTGAGAGGATTTGGCACATATGGTCTAACTCGAATCTTGAGGTACCCGGTATCGATGGACTCGGGCAGAACACTTGAGTCGAAAGTAAGTACTAGGTGTTTGGTCTGAATTTCTTTACCACCTCGCCTCATCTTAATTTGTTTGACACTGATGACGTTCTGATCACTCCAGCCCTCCACGAGTTGAGCTTCAGATAGCTTCAATAAATCAGCATCGGATACGACGCCGCGGGTGGTATTCATGGTACGGTGCGGGGTTGCTGTTACTGGAACATCCCCAAAGGACACTAGATTGGGCAGTTTTTCATGTTGTTTCTGATCACGGAGCTCGAGTTGCAGATCAGCACTGGCCATTTTCGGTGCTTTGCAACCCGGACCGAAAACTTCGGTTAGAGATTTCGAGACGAGGAAGGGTGAGATCATTCTTACTGTCTTTTCAAGTTTATCAGAGTGGATGACGTGAAAGCGTGGAAAGTTCTTTGTTCGGTTGCCATAAAATTGAAAAATATCTACGGTGCGCCCTCGTTTGTGAGAGCGATCAGGGAGTCGGGGGAATGACGAAAGAGCCATAAAGGTAACAATGATTTCGGTAACTATGCCAGCCGCCCACCACCGAGCCCAACAAGGGGACGCTACGAGACCTGAAGGAGACGCAGACGCCAGCTGTACATAGGTACTATAACCTAATATAATAGACCCAAGGCTGGATAAACTACACCAGATTAACCCTTGCTGCCTGGAAAATTGGAAGTAAAACGAAGTGAAGAGAAGACAGGAGAGATGGAAAGTGAGAGAGAAAGACGAAGGTTGGAGGGAGAGAGAAACAGGAAAAGGCAACTACCGATTTCCCCCGGGTAGGTCAGTCTGGGGGTGCCGTCTACGTGAAGCCTAGGCCAAAGAGGTGTGTTGCCTCCGCCGAGGGGCCATAAGGTCCGAACACCCGGCATTTTCTCAACCCCGAGGATCCTCTTTTCCCCGGACACGGCTAAGCCACGTACAGTTAAACGCGGGAGGGTCCGACCCTCATGTGCTCGGGTCCGTGGTGTCGCAACACACCAAACGCCTGCTTACGCAGACGCCCCTGCGGGGAGCAGAGTGCGGCTCATAAACACATCGGGATAATGAGGTGTAATTTGTGGATACATTTCTCGCTATGGGTAATATAGGAGCTACATTTCTCGCAATTATTTGTCTTGGTTCAGAGCCCGTGTGCTGAAAGTGGACTGATTGTCCGCGCTTTCCGTGCAGCCACCGAAGTGACTGTGAAAGCCTTTCGCTGTTTAAAGGTGTAAGCCTTTCGATGCCAGACGCCTGAATTATACCCAAAGAACGCGCTCGTCCGGAACCAGAAAGGCCGCAAGAATCATGCCAAAGTAGGGATTACCCTTCTACGGGTTATTCGCGTCCTTGACAAAAAAATAAAAACCGGGGAGTGACAAGTCATTTTTAACGACGTGCTGTTGTTCTTATCGTGATCACACATGACGACTTGCGCTAACGTACCGCGCTTTGTCGGGAAGCTGTGATGGTTCATTCTTTAGAAAGGATATTTATTTTGTTCCGCAACGTAACTTACGTAATCGGGGCAGACTTAAAAATATAAAGGTCGCGAGTCAGGCGGTGGCACCTAGGTGAAAGGAACGCCCGAGAAAGATGGACTTGTACAGTCACTTTCTTTTGGAAGCGCTGATAACGTTGCAGTTTAAACCACAATAGAACTTCGTACACAGTATTTTTTTCCCAACAGCTTAACAGAAGGCTATTCAGTCCTGATATCATTAAACTTATAACTTTTTAGCAAAGACACTCTCACATGACTTCAATATATATACAATAAAGGGCTCTGTAATTTCCACAGTGAGTTAACCTAGGTATGTTGCTGTTCTTCATGTAATACTCCCAGTCAGCCTACTCACATATACCGGATTACTAATCACATCTACCATGGCCTCGGCTACATCCCAAGAAGCAATTGCCTAACTCTTATCATTGCTAAAGACTCGGTAGGCGTAAGACAGGCCAAAATTAGAATATGAATGACCTGTATAGAATTAGCATGAAACATTCAGCGATATAGAACGTATGCATTACACTCGAGTCCGTCCAGAAACGGAGAACAACATTAATTTACTCTGACTATTCATTTATCATCAGTGTTATTAAACAAAAAGCATGCTGAGCTTCTATCGCTAGGTTTGCGTCGTGAAGTCACCTGACCTTGCACAAGTTCTACAATTCTACGCTCTAATATTTCATCATCAAGAGCTCGGCGCTTGTCATCACGTATAAGCTAAAAAGCAGCCTCGCCTTAGGACGTATAGTCAGGGACCAAAGCTTTCGCACGCCTGAAGCTGAAAAAATATATTTCTACGCCTGAGGCACGCACCGTGGTATTCGGATTTACAGCGTATACTGGTCTAGAGTAAACAAAAAATTTGCATACTTTTACTGGCTGCGGGCGCAGCTGCGTCGAAAATGAACTTATTCGCAGAATCTCGGCCGCATAAACTTTTGACAGCGACTGTGCCTTTGAACACCTATATTTTCTTTATTCTGCACACATTTTTTAAATGAATGGCCTTCCAGCCAACGTCATGCAATGCTTACACCTGGTTAATTTTCAGGATAGCCATCTCAGACATGATGTAATAAGTATAAGAACTGAACTACTATGTAGTACATCATTATTATCACTAATGAGGTGTAATAAATTTGTAAACAAATAAAGGGTAATAACATTGCCTATGAAATTTTACTCAAATCTCAGGACTACTTCAAAACTTCACCTGTTCGTCTTGTGTACATCCCTATGCTTTCTAGAAAACTGAAAGGGCGAAATTCAAGTGTGAAATTGACATGTCCTGTGGCACCATGGCAGAAAAGGGAAGGTTTGGCTTAGTTGTACCATATGAAAGGTTCAGCTGCCATTGTGCTACTCACGCACAAGGAACGACACTTTTGTATTTTATTTATGGGCAGGAGACAAAATGATAAATGATGCTCAGTGGACGCTGGCGTGATCATGACAAAACGACCGTGCCGATATGGGTCATAAACGATTCTAATAAAGGAACATTTCTGCAAACCCTCACGGTCCTTTCTCATGTTTCTTCAATTGTTCAGACATGTTAAGTTTAGGGTAGGAGAATATTTTCCCAGAATTACTAAAGAATTGCACCAGTAATTATATCATGGTGCTGCGACCTGATTCAGCAATAGAGTTAATCAAGAACAGAACAGCAGAATGCTATGGCAACTTTGGTAATTGTAGCCGAAAAGAATGTCTTCTTACACAACTTTGTGGGCATAACTCAAGAAGGGTGTGGTCTGTGATTGGAGTCGTTCTCGATTTTTACACGACAGGCTACATTAACAGGTCCCGGAGTCTTTTCGCGTAATTTCCAACGCTCCTCTGCGTAAGTTGTGGTAAAAGGGTAAATGGTTATGAAGACCTTTAGTATTTCTGGACTTTTGTGAAGGTATATGGGAATGGTTCAAATGATAAGACACGTGCGCTGCATATTGAGGATAGAATGTTTGTTTCGAGGTACCAGTTTGTACTAAGCAAACAAGCTTGTGCAATAATACGGACAGCCTTCATTTGCACCGAAGATCAGGTACGCAAAAATTCTGCTTTGATATAATGCAAATATACGAAGTCAAATAGCTTCAAATGTATTCCTTTGTAAAAATACTACGTCTGGGGCTGCAGCCAACTTTTATATTTCTGTGTCTTTTAATTGCACACACTGGATGCTATTTATTTTTGTGGTACGTTTCAAGCCGCACAAGAGTCGCACAGACATGCCTATTCCATGACATAGCTGAAAAGGCAAAATATTTCTTAGTAATGTCTTCATAAATATTCGCCATAAGAAAGAAATGAAGTTTCAAAACACGTTACCTGGGTTTATTCTCCAAAATACAATATACCTAAAGTGCAAAAGATATTTGGAAGCCCGTTCGCCTGTTCTCGAAACCAGCGATCTATTTTTTTAGGAACACGTTGTCACAGTAGAAAGAAACCAAAGAAGAACCGTAAAAGAATGAACTGCATTTCGGAATATGCTATCTGGCGGAAAACCGCCAAACTAAGCAGCAACAAATGATAAAAAGCGCGGCGCAGCTGGCTTCGAACCTGCGAACTCACGACCGTGGTATCAGTGATCTTGATCTGTGGTCGCTCAAAACGCTCGGCTACCGCTTCGAAGCGCAGCTGTTGGCGAAAAATAGGTTTATATATGTACCGCAATAAATTCCGCGACCTTGTTATGAAAACTGCGATTTTGGAACGACTTCTTTGCCATTTCAAGAGTTGCTGCTGCAACTACCTGAAAGCTGATTCATTGAAGTTGATAAATCCCCAGGAATACGTCAATCGATGCAATAGGTTCATCGCAAATTTCTTTTTACGGGGCAAAAATGCCTCCAAAATTTTCGCTTTTTAGTAGACTCCCATACTTGAAACTTCGCCTGCAATTTGGAACGGGTTTTATGCCGTAAGTAATGGTACCACTTGCATGGGATTTCGGCCTAAGCGGCTAGAGCCTATTTCCACAGAAATACTTTAAAAGATGGCTTATATGATTAGTTATTTGGAAAAAACGACGCTCTCCCATAGAAAACGCGTATGTTTTCAGAGGCGGCCGCTAGAGGCGCTGTTCGGCGATGTCCCAAGCCATAAAATTAGAACTGTCGAAGTGGGTGGAGGAAAATGGTGTATTGGGGGAACTACAGAATGGGTTCAGGCCAGGCAGACGCTTAGAAGACAATATGTTTGTACTAACTCAGTGCATAGAGATTTCAGTAGCTCAGAAAAGACCTTTATGGATAGCATTTCTAAATATTAAAGGAGCTTATGACAACGTAGACAGGGAATTGTTGTGGGATATTCTTCAATACGAAGGCATAGATGACGATTTCGTGGAGCTGCTGAGGGAGATATATCGAGACAACCAAGTACAAGTGGCATGGGAAGGCCGAAAAGGAAATGAAATGGTGGGAATTCACCAAGGATTGAAGCAAGGATGCCCTCTGTCACCATTGTTGTTCACGCTTTACGTCAAGGGCATAGAAAGACGACTGGAAAACAGCGAATTAGGTTTTGATTTATCCTACATGCGTAATGGACAAATGGTGCAACAGAAGGTCCTTGGACTGATGTACGCAGACGACATTGTGCTACTAGCGGACAATAAAAAAGATTTACAGATACTTGCGAATATCTGTGGGAACCCAGCGACAAATCTAGGCCTTAAGTTTAGCACAGAGAAATCAGGGATTATGATGTTTAATGAACACACGAGTAACTTCGTGGTGTCAATTCAACAGCAAGTAATACCCATAGTGAAGCAATATAAGTACCTCGGCGTACACATAAACGAAGGAAAGAATTACTCAAGCAACCACCAAGATAATCTGAAAATAAAGGGGAAGCGGAATGCAGCAATAATGAAACAGAGCACTGTGGGGCCAAAATAAGTATGAGGTGGTGCGTGGAATCTGGAAAGGAGTAATGGTGCCAGCGCTAACATTCGCAAATGCCATTATATGCTTAAAATCGGATATATTGGCGGGTTTGGAAGTTAAGCACAAAGATCAGTAGGCCGGTTGGCTTTGGGAGCACACGGTAATACGACAAGTGAGGCAGTGCAGGGTGACATGGGTTGGGCCTCTTTTGAAGTCAGAGAAGCACAAATCAAAATTAGTTTTGAAGAAAGGCTCAGGAACATGGATGAAAACAAATGGGTGGCTAAAGTGCAAAAGTATCTCTACATGAAAAGTGCGGACACGGAATGGAGGAAGAGGTCAAGGAAGTTAGCAACCAAGTACAGGATAATCGAAACTGTAAATAGACAACCAGGGGTCATCAGAAAGAAAGTGAGAGAAGTAGAGACCGTGAATTGGATGCAAAGAATGGAAACGAAAAGGACAATGGAGATTTACAAGAATGAGAAGAAAGAAATTAGAAGGGAAAATCTGTACGATAACACAAAGGGCAGTGCCTTGCTATTTGAGGCTCGAGCCGGTTGCCTAAGGACGAAAACATATCGGAACAAATATTCGGAACTAGATGAGACATGTGTATGCTGCAATAAAGATCCAGAGACCACTCAGGACATCCTAATGGAATGCGACGGGATCCACCCAGCGAGAACCGTAGGTAACGTGCAACTCCCAGAAGCGCTTGGGTTTAAAGTGGAAGGAAACATAAACAGATCAGCCGTAGAGATCAACAAGAGACGATTAGAGTACTGGTGAAAAAAAAAGCAGGGAAAAGATGGATACGACCTGATCTCTTAAAATCATAGGCAGCGGTACAAGGTAAATTTTTGAAAAAGAAAAATAATGAGAGGTCTACAAAAATGCTAGATAAAGAACCTGTATAGTATACCTGATTAAATGAAGCAGGCTAGGTGACTATTTGTCGCCGCCCCGTTTCAAAGTGAATGCCAATAAATCATCATTATCATCATCACCAAATCCCTGGCTGGTAATGTATTACAATTTTACACGCCTTTAATTTCAATATCTGTTTCTTTCAGGCTCATTGTAATTAATGTATGCCATATACTGGGGCCGGTTTCACAAAAACATTCTCACGCTAAAACTGTTCGCAGAAGCAGGTGTCAGCCAATCATGGTGCAGCACTTACGATCGAAAAGCTTTGTGAATTCGGGCCCTGGTGTCTTGTTTCTCTGTTTTAGATTTTGTTTGGTTTGGGTATCACTTCTTTTAATGTTACCTAGAAAAAAGTTTTAATGCGTGTATACATCCTCCCCGCTATAATCCTCCTCGAGCGAATATGGGACTGTGTGAAAAATAAATGAAAGGCTGTTCGAGTGACTGAATCGTCCTGGTTCTGTTTTCAAGAAGGCTTAAATGTGCGTGCGATGAGGCGAAATTTAGTCACGGTGTTATGCAGGCTAATAACCAAAGTGGGCCAAGCAGCAATAAAACGTATACGTGCCGCCGCAAGTATACACAGGCTTCAAGCGTTTAGCTGTGCGAACAATGCTGAAAATGTGTTCCTATAATAAAGTTTTACCGCATGGCCTGCATATTGGTTCTTGGTTTACTAAAGTCATGTTATTCTATTGATGGTCTTGTCGTATGCACGCCGTCATATGCAACAGTTGCCGCCTTGCGTCACCCTTGAATCACCTGTTAACAATAAGATTGTCGAACTTAGTGTGTCCTAGTGGTTTTCCCTCATTCCTTTGGTGCGAGATATCATTTTGTAGTTGGATTCATGATCTGTCTCGTTAGCGAATTTATTGTAAGGGTAAGACCATGCCGCGTGCAGTTGCGCCTTTTCTCTGTGCTCTGTTATGTCTGACTAGCGGCATTTTCAAGCTAAGTAGATTAAATAAAAGAAGCGAATCAATGCAGCACTTACACCATTGAACATTGATTTGGCGAGCACAAATTTTTTATGTGCCAAGAAAATGACAACGAAGGGTGTGTAAATAGTGTCATGCCACTCAAAAAGCTTTTAGCATTTAACGAGAGTGCAGTGCATCCATCAGCTGCTGAATATTGTATTTGACCGTTTTTTCCCCGAAGCTCTACACAACGCCGCCACACACGTCGCATTGCGGGAAGAGGTGAATACTGTCGAAAATTTTAACAACTTCATATTGATAATGCTTATTGTAACCAGAAAAAAAATTTTCTGCCGACTTTTTTCCAGAGCAGCATGGACTAGCAAGAAAGAAAGTGCTAAGATGCAAAGACTGAGAGTTCACAGACTGGCACTATCCTATTTCAAAAGCACAAAGACAATTTGTCTTGTTTGTGGTCAGGTTTTAACTGTTATATGACCGACTAGACGGGTGGGACGGTTTCTTGGCGAGAAAACAAAGTAGTAGCCCTGGCATTGTCCGATAAATGACCATACCCTGACAGTCCATGTCTCGGCCACACGAGAGTGGAGCCACGTGTGCAACTTTCAACAAAAAACGAGTACAGAGCAAAAGCTTGTAATACTTGCCTTAATTCGTGCACTACCGTTAAATGTCGCACGTTTAATAAAAGCAAAGGAGAGGTGAAGTAGCGATGAGCTTGTTGATAACCTCGGAAGGGGACTACTTCCAAGAATGCTGAACGCAGATGACTCTACCTATACTGCAAAATGTTTAGATGTTTCTGTCGAACGAGACAGTGACGTTATGTTAATGTATTGAGACGCTGCCCAAAACAAACCGGAAGAAAAGAGACGGGAAAGAGCGCACACTACCTGATACCAACATTTTGGGGCACTTGTACTTTGGATTCACATTTAAAGCTGCGGCTTGCGGGAGAGAATATATCCATTTTCCCAGCAAGGAATCGACCCACCACCCAAAATTCTCTTTCTCCATGCTGATCTGCGCTATCCAACAGAAAACCCGATTTACAACATGTCTATGTATCCGCAGTGGCAGACACCAAGCTGTTTTTTTTTGTAAACGACACGCTGTGCCCCATTTGCTCGAAAAAAATTATCGACGCCCAGTCGCAATACGACAGAAATGCGCCTGTATTCAAATATTTTATGTGTATTGCGCCTGGCTTGAGCGGAATAAGTAATATTAATATTAACTACATTAATAATAACAATGAAGTCAATTTCGCCCGACAGGCGAATCACTGGTTGCGACAGAAAGTTATTAGACACCTGTGCAAACGAAGGTTAGTCGTTTTATCAGCTGCATAAACTGCTGTAAACATTCTCTTACTAACTAAATTAACCTGCACCTTGTCACGAGCGCACAATCACACACGAACAGATCTCTCTCGATAAGCGCGGACACTCGCTGTCAAAACGATGGCATGGCGGAGAGCGACAGCAAAGCGAGCGAATTGTTCGTCGTGCGACTCTATCTTCAACGCGAACTAATTGCGCCGAGAATACACCACACACGAAAGCATCAGGGGTGCTTTAACGAAAAGCTATTCCAAACTGCTTCTATTCTATTTTTGCAATCAGGCCTCCATGATTGCCCAACTTCACTTGTCTTTCACGCAACGTAAAGGAAAAAAATATTAGCGTAGCTTGCACGGGAGGCGCAATGCTGCGGAGAAAGCGGAGCTGATGGGCACCTAGCTTGGCCTGGCTTTTGAGCTAGGCTAAGCACTACCAAGTCATCTCCAGCATTTTCCGGAATTTATTGATCATTGATCGATTATCGATTAGCTACTGGTTGACTATCGATTGTCTATCGATGAGACTAAGCTTAAGTAGTCCCAAACATGCTTAGCTAGACTTAACCAGGCTCAGCTTTGCTAGTTCACATAGGTATGTGTCATTGCGCTTAGGCCCTTTCTGCACTACCGCCAGGGTCGGCCCACAATTTCTGTTCGCAGGTTACGGACCAACGCTCGGCTTAAACAGCTTCGCTGTTAAAAAACCGCGAGAGCTACGCACTCTTATATGACGTGTGCACACTAATTATGCATGTGAGACCAAACTACAGAGAAATATTATTTTTCGATTCTATGGCTTTTTACCATCAGCCATCCGCAATTGGTCAAAAGTTTTCGGGCTGCGCCCACTTCGCCGATCTGTCACCTGACGTCCAAAATCCATGAAAAATCACTGCGTCAAAGTGGCGTGTACGCATTAAAGATGCATTATTACGCCGATCAAAACTTAATTTTCTTTTTAATAGCCGGACACTGCCCCGTTACGACATGAATAGAAGGTGGGTACCCGCCGATCACTCTGGCGCTGGCTAGTCGGAGCTTCCGTGGAGAATAGATTTATTTGCCTATATTAAAAATTTTGCGTGACATTATATGGTTGTCGAGCCCTTGCGGCACGTAAACGACATCGCTATGTCAAATTTTCTTGACTGAAGATTAGTTTTAGCTGCATTGTTACGTTTACGTTGCACGCCGGCGTGATTTTCTAGTAGACACCGAAAGCTACGTAAGAAGAAGCAGGGCAAACACAGACGCCGGCAACACCCTCTTCATCAGGTTATCTACTTTCACTGTACTAGCCCGGCCGCCACTTTTGCGTGCTCTTCGCCCTTGGTCAGCCAATCAGGTAAGAAATATATGTCAAGTTAGGCAATGCTATTCCTTTTGAAAGCAAACAACAGTGACCTCTTATAAAATAGGAGAGCGTTTCATTAGCCTTCTCAAACAACGCTGCGAGTCACCGCCCGATGCTTGCGTTGGCGGTTGCGTAAATTTGACATCAGGAGATTGGAAGGAAAACAGATTGGAATAGTTTTACGTTATAGGTTCCCAGCCATCGGCCCGCCTAGAATTTGTACCCAGCGCAGATCGGTTTGTAGATCGGGGCCGCGCGGCCACGATCAGCCGCGTCATACGTAGCCGCCACGGGAGTAAAACGTTCCCCACTTTCCCTGCGGCCTTGTGCGCGATGGAAGACGGAGTGCTTTCTCCCCGCCTTTCTCCCTTGGGCACGCGAGACTGAGCCACCATTCTCAGCTCACCCTCTCACGCTTTCACTTTCACGCACACCATACGGCGCGCGGCCACGATGTTATCGCACTTGGACATTATACGAAACATCACGTCGACGACGACGGCGGAAATGTGCCTGGAGTGTCCATATATTTGCAATCGCAATAAAATTATGTGGATCCGACTCAGTGTGAGAATAAATGTAAGCGAAGCTTTCTCTGCTGTTTGCTTTGACGGACGATAGTACGCGGTGATGTTAACAGTGAATGTTTGATTTCTTCAGCATTTAGTGCAATGCGAGAGTGGTAAGTAGATGTTAAACGTTACCCTGCTTGCACCTGTTTGTCTGTGTAATACACACAATACACAGCGAGACGTGCTTGCTTGAGGCATTGTTGTGCGCCATTTTTCATAACCTTCGAGATTGAGCCACCAGGCTTCTCAGATAAATCTGGCACGCTTTCACTCGCACCGGCAACATACGGCATCCGGCCGCGATGTTATCGCACTCGCACTTCACACGGCACATCACGGTGACAGCGAAGGCGACGCGGATGATGTCGGCGTAAATGCGCCTGGAGCATGTCATATAATTGCTTTCACAATATAAAAAAGTTGTGTACGGGAAATACCACTGCCATAAACTAGAATCTTGTTTCCCCACAGTATGACTGAGTTTGTGGAGAAACAAACCCATGGTATGTTTTCTTCGTATTTTCAAGCGATTTGGTGCGACAGCATTTAAAAGCCAGGAATCAAGTTAGTCATGTCCGAACGACTGTCAGACCAGTATTTCGTTGTGCTACGAGGACATTGTAAGAGTCACCTTACGAGAGGAAATATTCCGGACAAGGCGGGGGTCCGAGAAGTATTGTCAAGTGATTACCTATTTGCGCAGCTGAGCAATCGTGTGGCTCACAGAAGGCCCTACAACAATTGACCCGGTGTAGTTCAGCGGTTGCGGCTCCACTTTCTCAAACCTTCACAACCTTACCTTCGAGTATAACGTGCGAGATTTGCGTACACTTAACAGGCATGCATAATTTTTGTTATACTTCCGAACTGAAAAACGAAATCACGCAGAAACTCCTCTGGGAGTTGCCTAAGTATGCACAAGCATTGTGCCGCTTGTTAATCGCCACGCAGCCCGGTGTCATTATCAATGTTATGAAATTTGATTCGACCAGCATAAACCCTTATTAACCCTCATCGATCGTTATCAACCTTATCGAACACGATCCGACCCTCACCAACTATTATCGCTCCTTATCAACCTGGATGTCCAGCTAAGCTGTTGCAAAACTACCACTGCTGAGGGGGGCATGCAATGTTTTATTCATGGTTCGGATGCTTGTTTTGAACTTGTTCTTTATTGAAACATGGGCTGTTCTGTGTATTGTATGGGTGACCTCAATGAATGTATGCGCTGTTCGCTTCACTTCGCTGAGCGCTTCGAACCTCTGCCTTACGTGGTTATGAGCCATTGCATTCGTCTTACGTGACGGACGGACAAATTTCTTATTTGGTAGGCATAGAAATGCATATGCATTTACAATTAAAATGGCATCGTTTATTAAACGAGACGAAGCTGGTGATTCTCTCTTTTCCTCTTTATTTCGTTCCGTCACGTGTTCTATAGATCATAAGTTTTCCCTTTCAATTTTTCTTACACTGATAATATTCAAGCCTTCGCATTATCGGCACATTGCACTACCAAGTAAACACAAGTAACAAGTGCTCTATTTGGCGATGTAGTTTTGTGTCAAAAATTTGCCTAATAGTAAATCTTTCTAAATGCCTTATCTTTCTAAATACCAAATGAAACACTTTACCATGCGCCAAAACTTGAGAAAAAGGGGAACACACGCAGCCGTTCTTAGTGCTTCGATGGCACTCCATAAAGCCATTTGGCCCGCTCCTTCTTGCAGAATCTGACACCACCATCTTTCCTTATACGGGAGAGCGCAAATATGCATCACAGCTGCACATTCGTGTTCATTTTTAGCATGGTCCACAAGGTCTTTCCCATCAATTCAACGGCGGACGAATCTTTTGCCCCTGTAGAGATGCTTTGCCGCACAGTAACCAAACAAAAGCACCCCAGGAAAAAAATTCAGCCAGCGGAATAAAACCAAACTGGACCTACATATTTAGAGAGACCTACAGTATGTGCCACTAGAGTGCAATTAGCTGAATAGTTTTTACTGTGCTGCAAATAGCATTTTAAAAACTACCCCATGCATTTTAAATGGGTCTACAAAAGTGCCCCAGGAAAAACATACAGCCCGCGGAATTAAACTGCACTCGACATATAGCGAAAACAAATCGACAAATCACGAAAAACGAGCCATTGCTCAGCAGTCGATCTTTAAAAAATGCTGCCCATAGAGTTACGCCGACCGCATCGCCCCAGGGTTGGCTTCACCGCAGTAGTCCATGTCCCAGATTGCTGGACTTGAAAGGGCCGCAAGCTTTTCAAGCATGATATATCCTCCGTCTTTAAATAAATAGGCTGGTATTCTATCTTTTCCAGCAGCTTTTCCTCTGGCCATGTCTTGCAAGGCCCTTCTAACTTCATCGCTAGTTATGGAAGGAGCCTCTGTAGGCTGTTCACCGCTACTTCGAAAGAAATAAATTGGCTGCTCTGGGCACTGTACAGGTCAATATAGAATTCTTCTGCTGCTTTTATTATGTCATGAAAATTGCTCATGATATTACCCTGCTTATCTTTTCGTGCATAGACCTTGCCTTGTTCTATGCCAAGTTTTCTTCTCACTGATTTCATGCTGCATCCATATTTTACGGCTTCCTCAATTTTTTTCATGTTATAATTTTGCACATCCCTTACTTTCTTCTTGTTGAGCAGTTTTGACAGTTCAGCGAATTCTACCTGGTCTCTCGAGTTTGACACTTTCATGTCTTTCCTACAGAGGTCTTTTGTTACATGGGAGAGATTACCTACTGGTTGCCTTGGTGCCTTACTTCTCACTTCAATTGCTGCTTCTGAGATAAGCCTAGTTACGTTTTCATTCATTACCTTTATGTTGACTTCATCTTCCTGTTCTAAAGCTGCATATGTGTTGGCGAGCGCCAGCTTGAATTCGTCTGCTGTTACTCTTACTAGGTCTAGGTTGGCCTGTTTCTTCTTCACTAATTTTATTCTTTCTCTCTCGAAATTGAAAGAAATCCTAGACCTGACTAACCTATGGTCACTGCACTTTACCCTACGTAACACTTATACATTCTGCACTATGCTGGGTTCGGTGGAGAGTATGAAATCTATTTCATTTCTTGTTTCTCCATCAGGGCTTTTCCAGGTCCATTTCCTGTTGCTGCGCTTTCTGAAGAAGGTGTTCATTATTCGGAGCATATTCCTTTCCGCGAATTCTACCAACATCTCTCCTCTAGTGTTTCTAGAATCGATGCCGTAGTTGCCAATTGCCTGCTTACCAGCCTGCTTTTTCCACACTTTTGCATTGAAGTCTCCCATGAATACAGTATACTGAGTTAACTTGGCATGTAGCTAGAATGGGTTCAGACATGTGTGCTAAGTGGAGGAAATAGTAAAGGATGATAGTCATGAGCGTGACTCAGTAAACAAGATAATGACTCAGCACAAATTATTAACAATGAAAAACCACTTGAATGGGTTCGGACGTGGGCACTAAGTAAAGGAAACACAAACGTATGGTGGTAAAAGTCATAGTCTTGAGCATGACTCAACAAACATGACAATGACTCACCGAAGCAAGATTAACACTCGAAAACCAATGGAAGGGTTCGGATGTGGTACTAACTGAAGGAAAAGGCTAAAGGTTGATGGTCGGAGTGATAGTCATGAGCACTACTAAGGCTTTCGCCTTAAGGTCTCTTAGGTGTAGCTAAACGACTCCTGAGGACTGATAACATGAATTTCGTGAGATGCGTGTGATGTAGGTGATGAAAGAGCCGCCTACGTCTTGGTACTGCCACGTGTACTTGTTTATCTTTTACCGGTGACCGCTCTTCACCGGCTCACAAACGTTAAACGTTATCGCTCGGCGCAGGACGCGCCTGTATCGGAAGTTTCTAGAACGTTATCGATGCTTCTTTCCGTTGCCTGTCTGCACTGACGCTTATGTTATCTGATTGTATGACCGACGCGAATTGTCTAGAACTTTCTGGAAGACACGCGGGCGTCAGGGATTAATCTGGAACCTTCGATGACTCAGGTATAAAAGCCGACGCGTTTCGCCGCTAATCAGATTTCGACGATCGCCGACTGTGTTCGCCGCTATCGTTGTGCTTCGAGTGTAGCTTTCTTTTGTGGGCACAGGTTCGCCCAATAAAGAATCAGTTTCGTCACACACAGTTTTACGACTGTTTTCTTCACCGTCACTACTACGTGACATCTGGTGGAGGTGCTATTGCGTTCATGCAGCGAACGCCCCCACAAAGCCGCGATCCAAGCCCGAAACCGGAGGACAACACCAGCGTCGCCAAGGACCAGCGAGCTAGCCGCAGGCAGCAAGGACTTCTGCCGGAGTACGGACTTCTTCCCGAGAAGACCACAGCGATCAAGGCCAAGTCAACGACCCCAATGGCAGCCCCAGCGTCCCCCATCCTGCTGCAACAACCTCGGGAGCCACCGACCTTCCGTGGATCATCGGCTGAAGACCCGGAAACCTGGCTCGAGACATACGAGAGGACCGCGACGTTCAACAAATGGAGCGACGACGACAAGCTACGTCATGTCTATTTTTCTTTGGATGACGCTGCTCGGACCTGGTTTGAGAACAGAGAGAGCACTCTAGTGACTTGGGACCTATTTCGTGAGAACTTCGTGAGGACCTTCACGAGTGTCGTACGAAAGGAAAGGGCCGAGGTTCTCTTGCAAACCAGAGTGCAATTGCCGAACGAGAACATCGCGATCTTCACGGAGGAGATGACTCGCCTCTTCCGCCACGCCGACCCCGACATGTCTGAAGAAAAGAAGGTTCGGTTCTTGATGCGGGGCGTCAAAGAGCATCTATTCACCGGATTGATGCGCAACCCGCCCAAGAGTGTGGCAGAATTTGTTTCGGAGGCCACAACGATCGAGAAGACGCTTGAAATGCGAGCCAGGCAATACAACCGCCGTGCACTGACAAACTACGCCGAAGCTCAAGCGCTAGGCGCCGACGACCTGCGCGAGACGATCAGAGCGGTTGTACGGGAAGAGCTGCAGAAATTATTCCCAAGGTCGCAGCCTCAGGTGACTTCGATCGCTGACATAGTTAAAGAAGAGATTCAGCGGTCACTGGAAGTGCCAGAAGTTCCGGCATCGCCTCAACCACAGCCGCAAGCGATGACCTACGCCGCCGTCGCCCGTCGTCAAGGCCCCCCTCCGCGCTCGCGCCAGGGCCCCGTAACGCCGCAGTTCCGTCGTCCACCGCCGCCGCCGCCAGCACGCCCGCCCGTCGCCCAGCGCAGCTACCAGAGGAAGACGGACATTTGGCGCGCCCCCGACCACCGCCCGCTCTGCTATCACTGCGGGGAAGCCGGCCATGTCTACCGCCGATGCCCATACCGCGAGATGGGCCTACGAGGGTTCGCCGTCAACGCGCCACGTCCACAGGTTGGCGAGCGACCACGCGACATCGCTGACTACCTCGCCGGAGCCCAGTGGCAGCCACGACGACCCTCACGCTCACCGTCACCAGGACGTTATCTGTCGCCGCAGCGCCGATCATACACTGGCCCAGCCCGGGGCCGGTCTGTGAGCCCCTATCCGGGAAACTAAAGGCAGCAACCGATGGAGGTGCGGTTGCTGTACGACGCAATACCGAAGATCCTCCGCCGCCGACGAAGAAGATTCGCGAATCACCACGACGAGGTATCAGCACACCGCCTGGCAAGAGCCCTAACGACAACACTTCGCCGCCGAAAGAAGACCTACCGACGCGACGTAGCAGCAGCGGAGCAAGCCGACGCAGCCGTGATCCGACGCCACGACTTAACCGCAACGCCAGACGACGGTCTACCGACTTAGACGTGCTAATCGATGGTCATCACGTCACTGCTCTCGTCGACACTGGAGCCGACTATTCCGTCTTCAGTGGCCCGTTCGCCGCCAAGTTGAAGAAAGTGAAGACTGCCTGGCAAGGACCCGATATCCGGACAGCGGGAGGCCACGTAATAACGCCGGCTGGAATCTGCACAGCACGAGTCACGGTTAACAACCGCACTTACCCCGCGAGCTTCGTAATCCTGCAGCAATGCTCCAGGGATGTCATCCTAGGCATGGACTTTCTAAGCCAACACGGTGCAGTCATCGACTTAAGGTCCAAGTCGATAACGCTTTCAACGCACAAAGCGATACCACCGGATACAAACATCGGTTACCATGCCTTAAATGTGCTTGAATAACAAGTCACTGTTCCGCCTCGCTCCAGCGTAATGATTTCCGTCGGTACCGAAGTGGCTGCAAACATGGAGGGCGCCGTCGAGGGCGATCATCACTTACTGCTCGACCGTGAAATTTGCGTCGCTAGAGGCATAGCTGAACTATGTGAAGGAAAAGCAAGAGTGATGCTTACGAACTTCAGCCACGAATATAAGCACATTAACAAAGGAACCACGGTCGCCCACATCGACGAAATAGTACAAGCCAGCAGTGCTTTCGCATTCACGGATTCTGGTGCGCCTTCGGCGGTGGCTGTGGTGCCTGAACCGACTTTCGACGTCAATCAGAACCTTCCCAATCATAAGAAAGAACAGCTAAAAGCTCTGCTCCTGCAGTACAAGGACTGCTTCTCGTCGTCGTCAAAAGTTCGACAAACCCCTGTCGCCAAGCACCGCATCATAACCGACGAATATGTCCGCCCACTTCGTCAGAGCCCGTACCGAGTTTCGGCGCGCGAACGCGAGGCCATAAAGCAACAAGTCGACGAAATGCTACGCGACGACATCATCCAGCCGTCAAAGAGTCCGTGGGCGTCCCCCGTGGTGTTAGTGAAGAAGAAGGATGGAACCCTACGTTTCTGCGTCGATTATCGTCGCCTCAACAAGATCACGAAGAAGGACGTATACCCCCTCCCACGGATTGACGACGCCTGGGATCGACTCTACAACGCAAAGTATTTTTCGTCGATGGACCTCAAAACCGGCTACTGGCAAATCGAAGTCGACGAGAGAGACCGGGAGAAGACTGCCTTTATGACACCAGACGGACTGTTCGAGTTCAAGGTCATGCCGTTTGGTCTTTGCTCGGCACCTGCGACTTTCCAACGCGTCATGGATACAGTACTGGCAGGCTTGAAGTGGCAGACTTGCCTCGTGTATTTGGACGACGTCGTTGTGTTTTCCTCAAGCTTCGAAGAACACCTGCGGCGCCTTGAAACAGTTCTTCAAGCAATCAAAACCTCCGGACTCACGTTAAAGCCAGAAAAGTGCCGCTTCGCATATGAGGAGCTCTTGTTTTTGGGCCACGTCATCAACAAGTCTGGAGTGCGCCCCGACCCTCAGAAAACTGCGGCCATCTCTAACTTTCCTCCGCCCGATGACAAGAAGGCAGTGCGTAGATTTCTTGGACTGTGCGCCTATTACAGGCGCTTCGTCAAGAATTTTTCACGGATCGCCGAGCCACTGACGTACCTCACGAAGGCCGACGTCGAGTTCAAGTGGGAGACGCCGCAAATCGAAGCATTTGAAGAACTGAAGCGACGCCTGCAATCGCCGCCCATTCTTGCGCATTTCGACGAAAACGCCGACACCGAAGTCCACACCGACGCAAGCAGCGTAGGACTCGGCGCCGTGCTTGTGCAGAGGACTGACGGACTAGAAAGGGTTGTAAGTTACGCTAGCCGGTCGCTATCGAAGGCGGAATCAAATTATTCCACAACAGAAAAGGAGTGCCTCGCCATCATCTGGGCTACATCAAAGTTTCGCCCCTACCTCTATGGCAGGCCCTTCAAAGTCGTCAGCGACCACCACGCCTTGTGTTGGCTAGCTAACTTGAAGGATCCTTCAGGTCGCCTCGCACGATGGAGTCTGAGACTTCAAGCATTCGACATCACCGTCGTTTACAAGTCCGGCCGAAAGCACTCTGACGCCGACTGCTTGTCTCGCGCCCCCGTCGAACCGCCGCCACAGGACGACCAGGATGACGACACTTTCTTGGGACCCATCAGTGCCGACGATTTCGCCGAACAACAGCGAGCCGACCCGGACCTAAGGAGCCTTGTAGACTACCTGGAAGGCAAGACCATCACTGTGCCGAAGGTGTTCAGGCGAGGATTGGCGTCGTTTTTCTTGCAAAACGACATTCTCCTAAAGAAGAACTTTTCGCCTCTCCGAGCCAACTACCTCCTCGTGGTACCCTCAGCATTGCGTCCAGAGGTTCTGCAAGCTCTCCATGACGACCCAACGGCTGGACACCTCGGTTTTTCCCGCACGCTCTCGAGGATACAAGAAAAATACTACTGGCCTCACCTCTCTGCCGACGTCGCCCATTACGTAAGGACATGCCGAGACTGTCAACGACGCAAAACACCGCCGACAAGGCCAGCCGGACTTCTACAGCCAATCGAACCACCTCGCCGACCGTTCCAGCAGATCGGGATGGACTTACTGGGGCCTTTTCCGACGTCGACGTCCGGAAATAAATGGATCGTCGTAGCTACTGACTACCTCACCCGCTACGCCGAAACAAAAGTCTTGCCCAAAGGCAGTGCCGCCGAGGTAGCCCGATTCTTCGTTGAGAACATTCTCCTGCGTCACGGTGCTCCAGAAGTCCTCATCACCGACAGAGGCACGGCCTTTACGGCAGAACTAACTCAAGCCATCCTGCGATACAGCCAGACAAGCCATCGCCGGACCACCGCCTACCACCCGCAGACGAATGGCCTCACCGAGCGGCTAAATAAGACCATCGCCGACATGCTGGCAATGTACGTCGACGTCGAACACAAGACTTGGGATGCCATCCTTCCGTACGTGACCTTCGCATAGAACACGGCCGTGCAAGAAACGACGCACATGGCGCCGTTCAACCTGGTCTACGGAAGGAGCCCAGCAACGACGCTTGACGCCATGCTACCGGACGTCACCGACGAAGAAAATCTCGACGTTGCCACCTATTTGCAGCGTGCCGAAGAAGGTCGACAACTCGCCCGGCTGCGCATCAAGAACCAGCAGAGAACCGACAGCCGACACTACAATCTTCGACGACGCTACGTCGAGTACCAGCCCGGCGACCGTGTTTGGGTCTGGACTCCGATACGCCGGCGAGGACTTAGCGAGAAACTATTACGACGCTATTTCGGACCCTACAAGATTATCCGACGGATTGGCGCACTGGACTACGAGGTCGTGCCAGACGGCATTTCGCAATCACAGCGGCGCCGCGCACGACCCGAAGTCATCCACGTGGTGCGTCTTAAGCCTTTCTACGCCCGCTAACGAACTTAGGTACTTCGTTGCTTTGTTATTTTTTTGTCTTTATTACACGTGGTTTATGTTTTCGGACTCGTGTTTGTTAGTAGCATCGGGACGATGTTTTTTTAAGGGGAGGGTAATGCCACGTGTACTTGTTTATCTTTTACCGGTGACCGCTCTTCACCGGCTCACAAACGTTAAACGTTATCGCTCGGCGCAGGACGCGCCTGTATCGGAAGTTTCTAGAACGTTATCGATGCTTCTTTCCGTTGCCTGTCTGCACTGACGCTTATGTTATCTGATTGTATGACCGACGCGAATTGTCTAGAACTTTCTGGAAGACACGCGGGCGTCAGGGATTAATCTGGAACCTTCGATGACTCAGGTATAAAAGCCGACGCGTTTCGCCGCTAATCAGATTTCGACGATCGCCGACTGTGTTCGCCGCTATCGTTGTGCTTCGAGTGTAGCTTTCTTTTGTGGGCACAGGTTCGCCCAATAAAGAATCAGTTTCGTCACACACAGTTTTACGACTGTTTTCTTCACCGTCACTACTACGTGACAGTACTCTCATGGTCGTTTCGTTAACTTGGTACCTCGCACACTGCTTCGCATAACATCGATTCCCACAGGGCGTGAGATCTGCCGACTTTCTTCCTTGTGCCTCCAGACGTCTATCGCCTTTGTTTATCTCTACACCAAGATATTTGGAATCTTTTACTTGAGGCATTTCCTGGTCCTGTGTTAACACTGTCTTTGTATTGTTGTAATTAAATACCACAGTACTTGACTTTTTAACGCAAAACTTGAATCCTAAGTTATCACCTTCTTGTCTAAAGATACCAGCCATATATCATATCAGTTTGCTTGTTATCCAGCAACATGATGCCGTCCGCATTAAATAAACCTGAAAGCTGCTGCTCAAATATTGTGCCCGCTTGGTTGTATGAGAGGTTAAACCCGATATTTAGTCCTTCTAGCACCATTCCCATCCTTACCATATGCATCATCAACAGGAGTACTGATAGAGGGTATACCCTGTCTCAGTCCCTTGGTTATTTCAACTTTCTCCTCGCTCCTGATCCTTTCCTGTTCAACGCAAGCGATATTTTCTCGGTAAACCTCCCTCAAAAGGTGTATACAGTCAGTCGTTGCCTATACCTTCCCCTTCCAGAATATCGAACAAAATTTCGCGGTCTACGCTGTCATATGCTCCAATAATCTATCAAAAAGCCGCGGATGCGCAGAGGCGAGCGCCATCTGCTGGTGCTGCAATTAACCCCGCGACGCAGGCTGCGCGCCCCTCCCCAGTGTTTGCCTACGGAGACGACAGAACCATTGAGAGGTTGAGCTATACAGCTTCGCTGTAAAAGAGAAAGGACGAGGTTCATGCCTGTTTATATCAAGAGTGTTTTATTTAAAATCACCTGCCTCGTGTTCCCAGTTCTTGGTTCGCGATATCATTGTAATTTTTGTTTGATATATTTCATCCATTTTTCTTTTGTTCCAAGGTAGAGCATTCTTCCGGTTGATACAAAATTTGCACAGCTGGCTCACAAGAGATTTCATACATGTGGTTGCAGCATTGGTGTGCCTCAGTGTTCTTGAAGTAGGCGTCTTTCACGAAGAACTCGCAGGCACGATGCTTCTCTGGAAAAAGAAACGAAATACATATTGTTCAAAATCAAAACTGAAGCGTCTGTCAGCCGGCTTCCATGGCTATATCCAGCATCCACCTTCTTCAGATTAGCTATAACCAGAAGGAAGGGAAGAAAGGAAAACAAGAGGTGAAAGACAGAGAGGTTAACCAAATTAAGTGTCCGGTTGGTATGGAATTCTTGTTGTGTTTTCAGCTCTTGTCAAATCGCAACTGGCCATTCCCAATGTGGATTTATCTCTTTGGTATTTGAGTTTTTCACTATTAGTTCTTCGCACGCTGCTTCATTAAACCTTCCGTGCAGCTCGCACTATATAGTACGTTGCAGTACCAATGGTAACAAGGCGTTGTGATCGACATCCTCCTCTTTGAACGTATCTGTGGATGTCCAGGAAATAGACACAAATTTAGTCGTGGAGAAATCGATGCGCACTGCACTTCCCCCAACGGTGCCGCTGTGGTACCTTGACTTGTTTGAGTTATACACCCCGCAGCTCCGACGAAGTGGCTGATCATTGCATAGTCAGTACAGGTTTGCCATTCATATTGAAGGCCTTATTGAAGGCAGACAGTTGTCTGCACATCCAGTTCTTTCATGAAACATAGCAGTCAACGCAAGCCCATCGATGTATATTATAAGTGTCAATATTAGCCTCCTTCTACATTAACTACAAGAGGCCGCAAGTGCTAACAAACTTCGTTTCGTTTGTTTTTCATCTGAAGTCGCTGGCGCAGGCGCGGGCTTCCGTTATAAGAAAGAAAAATGTTAAGCGCGTTGCAGATGACATATCTTAGTCGTATATCTTTCAGCGATTGCACCGGTTGTTCGCAACCAGGACTGCTCAGATCAGCTGTCGGAGATAATGCGACTGCGTAGATAACCTTGCAGAAAACAACGTAACTGAAGATTGTCGTAGGAAAGAGTAATCCGCTGTGCGCGCTAATTCATATTATCGCGCATCTCGTCGCTTCGCATCGCTACACGTCGTTAATATTCCTTGCTGTTGATGTTAGCGCGGTACTGTTAAACTCCTTAAAGGACGAGACATATAAATACCAAGTAAAAGTGTTTATTTTCTATCTCAATGTGCAAAACACATCAAAAATAAGCATATTCAACAAAAAGAAAAAAATTGTTGCGGCAGTATTTTTTTCAGCAATAGGAGAAAACCCGACCAAGGAAACTGGAAATGGGCTTCGCACCAAGCCACCTAAGACTTCGTTTTCAATTGGTACAGACAGATCTCATCATATGCGAACCATAAATGCACATTTAATTTAATTTACATCACATGTGTGACACCAATGCAGCTGGATACCTTGCACCGACATGTCTCCTCTGACCTTGCTTTCAAGAGACAGTGAGTCGCGTGCCAAATTTCTTGCTCGTCCAGTGCTCCTGCCTTAAACCAACAAATGACACTTGCTGCCAGTCATTCAGTGTTGGCCAAAAACATTTATTCAGAAACTTCGTACTGCATACTGGAAATAAACAAGAAATCTTTTTTTTCTGGTATGTTACGTGTTCATACTCCTCCATAAATGGTTAAAATATCTGCGAGACTGAACATCCAACTTCGTCAAATGCATGTATCTATTGAAAGCGTAACCGTGGTTCATCCAAATAGGTCGCGAAGCTTCGGGCGAAAAGCGGTTCGGAACGAATTGTCAGCGACATCAGCAAAGGTGGTTATGGGAGCAGCGATTGAAGCGCGACTATGTTTAAAGGAAACAAACATTGGGAAAGAAAAAAGCGTTTTTTTATTATAGCGAAACACAGATTCATTCAACGAAAGTAAAGTTCCTAATCAATTTTAATACTCACGGCGAGAAAAGAAGAAACAATTTGGTTTTACTTGATCATTATCAATAAATACCGCTTTTTTTCAGCGCCCACCGTAAGAGCGCCCATCGATAGCGGCGGGCGTTCACGCCGCTATCACTTGCAATGCAATGCAGCTCTTGAAGTGTGCAGAAAGGCGCGCTCGTAAAGTTCACCTTTTACAGTACGCCCCCCTCACAGTGTTGTATTGCTTTGCTTGCCGACGTTTATCTAAATTTGGTGACGCAGGTAGTTTTTTTTTCTTAACCTGTTCGGGCAAAAGCAGTAAGTTGCTACCGCCAGATAATTGTTTAATTTAGTTGTTTTCGTGCGACAGCGCTCGCCGGAGGGCTTGGCGTCCGACGAAAGGACGAGCACTCTACGCCCAAAGCGTGCGTCGGCCTCCAAAGAAAGTATGTTCTGTGCAGGGATGCGATTTCGACACCCGTACAGCTGAACTTTTCCTTCATCGCTTTCCGCGCTGAAAGCTCGAAACGCCCATCAAGTCGAATGGTGGGGCACTTGCATATGCAGCTATAATGGCAGGCCCCCGAAAACAAATTTCATGCCTTCGAGAAGAAAATGACGTCACTTCTGTCTTTAATGGAGAGAACGTCACATTATTTTTTCTTCCGCCAGAAGTGTTCCCTCCTCACATAGATGGCGCTAAGCCCCATGAACCGCCGATGAACCGCCATGTTGTGAACGTATGGGCTTCTATGGAAGCTTCACTACGAGGTATATCAACCTTGCCGCTATCACTTGTAATGCAATGCAGCGGTTGAAGTGGGCAGAAAGGCGCGGTAGCAAATAACCTCTTACTATACGCCCTCCACTCCCCCCCCCCCCCCAGCCCCTTACGTGGCGCGATCAGCACGGGCGTAAAATTACACAACCGTTTTACGTTCTCAAAACACTGTAAACGACAGACTTCGATCGTGTTGCCAAAATTAGAATTACCATTTGTAGTGATCCTGGATGAACAGAGAGCGGAGAGGACAAAGATGAAGAAGCAGAGAACGAAGACATGGCGGACCGTAGTGGCAGCTGACTAGCATAATTACAGTATTGAAGGCTTTTACCATGTGTTGTATGCAAAAGTGAAATTCAGAGATCTAGAGCTCATCGGAGGAGCCTTGTCATGTGAGGAGCGGAGTTGGATTTCCTTTTATCCCAGCCTGACATGAAACTGTTCAAGATGAATTTTCTGTGGAACGACATTACCGACACCGATCATTCCAACCTCATTCAGACGCAAGATAGGACAGTCACAAGTTCCGACGAGATTTCGTTGAACTTTTCAGAGCTTTCGTGTGTCAGTACCAATCCCGCCGCAATGACTGCAATCGAACTGCCTTTCAATCTTCAAGATAAAAGTGTTGTGAGGAAAAAAAAAAGCCGGCAGATCCCACGCCCTGTGGGAATCGATGTTATGCGAAGCACTGTGCGGGGAGCCTATCATTATAACGAAACGACCATGAGAGTACCAAGACGTAGGCGGCTCTTTCATAACCTACATGACACGCATCACACGAAATTCATGTCATGAGTCTTCAGGAGTCGCTTTAGCTACACATAAGAGACCTTAAGGCGAAAGCCTTAGTCGTGCTCATGACTATCACTCCGACCTTCAACCTTTAGCCTTTTCCTTCACTTAGTACCGCATCCGAACCCTTCCATTGGTTTTCGAGTGTTAATCTTGCTTCGGTGAGTCATTCTCATTTTTGCTGAGTCATGGTCCCGACTTTGACTTCTACCACAATCGTTTAGTGTTTCCTTCACTTAGTGCCCACGTCGAAACGAATTTCAGTGGTTTTTGAGTATTAATCTTTTTTCGCTGAGTCATTGTCATTTTTGCTGAGTCATTCTCATGACTATGACTTCTACCACGATCCCTTAGTGTTTCCTTCCCTCAGTAGCCACGTCCTAACCCATTTCAGTCGTTTCCGAGTGTTATTCTTTTTTCGCTTAGTTATTGTCATTTTTCTGAGTTATGATCATCACTATGACTTCTACCATCGTCCTTTAGTGTTTCCTTCACTTAGTACCAACGTCAGAACCCATTTCAGTGGCGTTTGAGTGTTAATATTTTTTTGACTGAGTCATTCTCATTTTTGCTGAGTCATGATGAGGACCATTACATTTACCAGCGTCCTTTAGTGTTTCATTCTCATAATACCGACGTCCGAACCCATTTCAGTGGTTTATGAGTGTTAATGTTTTTTCGCTGAGTCATTGCCATTTTTGCTCAGTCATGGTCATGAATATTACTTATACTAGGATCCTGTAGTGTTTCCTTCACTTAGTACCCACGTCCGAACCAATTTCAGTGGTTTTTGAGTGTTAATACTTTTCGCGGTGTCATTTCATCACCTACATAACACGCATGTCATGACATTTATGTCATGACCTATCACTTATGTTCTTCAGATGCTCTTGTCATACTGTGCCAATTTTGGTACCTACCCGCTTAACGAAACAACCATGACGTAGGCGGCTGTTTCATGACCTACATGACACGCATGTCATGATACTCATGTCATGACACCATTTATGTTCGTCATATGCTCTTGTCATAGTATGCCAATTTTGCTACATACCATGTTAGCGAAACGACCATGAGAGCACAAAGTCGTAGGCAGCTAGATAGATAGAGAGATACTGTCAAAGTAGCAAATGTTCGGGAAGAAATGCTTCGCATTTAAAACCGATGGGTTAAGCCATGAAAAAGTACGACTTAAACAGGAGCTACACGGAATGTCGGATTTTGTTATTATCAGACCTTCGACCTCTCAGTATGCCTCACCTATGTAAAGACCTATGTAGAGGCTATTGGCAAGAACCACTCAAGGAGGAAACCAAGATGTTCACTGCGCTTACTGCACCTTTGGAAATCTACGAATATAACCGGCTGCCATATAGGTGGAAAAAGCTCAGGCGCCTGGTTCCAGAAAAAGATGAACTCTGCGCTCAAAGAATTTATTGGCAAATTTTACAGTGTGTATGTTGTCGACATACTCTTCTATACTGGAGCCATTCTTTATCAACATGTCGACAAGCCTGTTACGAAACAACTGCAAGTGCTACGATATTTTTCTTACACGTTTAGCAAGGCCCAAGCAAACTATGCTACCACGAAAAAGAAAGCAATGGCAGTAATTTAGAAGTTATTTAGAAGTATATTAGAAGTTATCGGGAAGAAAGAAGCTTCAAATTGTTTACAGATAACCAAGCTCTGACTCACCTTTTGCAACTCACTCAGCCAAAATGTAGAGTTCCAAGATGGGTGAGTCAAATTCAACAGTACACTTTCGAGGTAGCGCATCGCCCAGGAAAAAAGCACCAGGACGCGGATGCTCTGTCTATACTTATGATACCAAGAGAAGTTACCCAAGAAGAAGTGAATATAAGCTAATTAAGGGAAGGAACGCAAGACCTAAAAATGCAATACGGTAAGCTAGAAGTGCCCGAAACAGCAATATCGACCATACTGCGGACTCTACCACGACAGTCCGGTTTCGGGAGGCCATGCTGGATTCACTAAAGCATACAGAAAGCTAACACAAAGATTCACTTTGAAAGGCATGAAGACAGATGTCGCGAAATACATAAAGACCTGCCACAGCTGCCAACTTTGCAAAGCTAAGTTAATTAACATTCGTCCTGGTCCACACTGCGTACAACGAACAACTTTGTTTTCCATGGTCACAATACTTCTGCAGTTTAACACACACTTCCAGTACTGAAGTTACTGGAGGTACTGCTGAGCGCAAGAGCACACGCTTTTTTTTTGCTAGAAAATTACTCGTTAAAGCCAGCGTCAAACGTTTTATATCTGGCTGCTATGGTAACGAGTATATAGGTATACTGAAATAGAGGGTGTGGGTTCGTGCTCAAATATTATTGATACTATGCATATCTGCAGTAGTTATATCTGCAGCCAAAAGAAAACAACTTTACCCCAACAATTTACAGTATAAACCAATGCTTACCAGTGCTCCGGTAGAGCAGCTTTACCACCATACAGTCTGCTTCAGCATACAGTACAAGGTAAGTCATGGTTGGACCAGCTGCATATTTGGAAACGCAGTGTTTGTCCATATAAATACAATCTTTGTTACATATTTTCATAAAAATGGTGAAATAACATTTACGTACATGAAGTAGGTGATTCGAAGAAATCCACCTGATTGCTCTTAGTACCCCATGCCTTAGCGTTGTAGTTCTTTCGGAACGTCTTCCTGGAAATATAAAACGTACCGAATCTTAGCGAAGCCTAACGAGCAGAGGTGGACAAATGCCCTCATTTTCGTTTTTCTCCATCATCATCAACCGCACGACCTCGTCCTCACCTTACCATCGCCTTCCAAAAATGCCTGCCCTCCTTCTCCTTTATTCGAAATTTACAATTTGGCATCCAACTCCATCATCCACAACTAGCAAACAGGTTTCCCCGTCTATCTCATTTTATTGCGATAGCAATTATATGGACACTTCCACCGGATTTCTGCCGTCGGCGTCGCCGTCGCCGTGAGGTTCCGTATAGATAAAATCTTCGCCGCGCGCCGTATGCCCGAGCGGAAGCGTGCGTGGACGCACGCTGTCACGGAGAGCGAACGCACTCAATCTTCCACGCGCAAGCAAGGAAGCGGGGAGCGAGCGCCGGAGGGAGCGGGGGGGGGGGGGGGGGCACATTTCTACTCTGCCAACAACCCAAGAACCGCGCTCGTCGCTCGCTCGCACCGTCTCTTATCTCCACACGGCTCTGATATTTCTGCGCTGTGCATTCGCCGCTCAGTTTCCGTTGAAGCGATAGACTGCACGTAGCTTCGCCCGTTGCGGCGTATATGCGCTTGCTGCCAGCGTTTTGACAGTCGTTGTCTGCAGTTATTCAGTGTGATCTATTCATGTTTGTTTGTGCGCGCTCACATCACATTTAGTAATAGTCGGGCCACATTTTCCAATGCGCGCTACACATGCAATGCTGCCCGGATCGGCAGTGCAGCGCTACAGGTGTGTCCCTTCGCACGCGCTGCCCACGGGCAGCGCTTCTCATCAACACCACCGTTTCACACGCGCCTTCTCGTGGTCATTGAGTCTCTCTTCCTGTCGGTCTACTTACGCCGCAGCACACCTGCTTACTTAATCAGCTCATGTTTACTACAATTCATATTGCTACCAAAGCCGCTCACCTTACTTCGTATGACATTGCTGTGTTGCTATCGCATTCATTGCTTCACCCTTAGGGCGAAACTGACATTTTTTTTCCTGTTGAGTAATAAATACCAATCCCACCACTGAAGACTATTTACATCGATTTATATTAAAAATCAGAATTCAAAATTTCGTCTTGATTGAAGAAATGCAACGTCTGGTGTTAGAGGAGCTTTTCTAATATTTTGACCCTGTCACAGGCACGTAAGAATTTCCAAGTTTGAGGAAACCCAAAATTAAAAAAAGATGGCTGACCAATGGAGTAGCACACGATGAATAAGGATTATAAACAGGGATAAGGTGCCTCAGAAAGGCTGGCCAACGTTTCGATAGGAGGACCTACCTTCGTCAAAGGCGGCCTCGTCATCCTCGGCGGGTTAGTTTTAAAGGGTTAGTGGAGTGACGTCACGTCGATGTCCGCTGTGGCTGGCTGTAAAGGGAGAGACTGAAAAGAAAATGAGCGCCTGCGCTTGACTGGCTAGGCGCGGTTTCTAAGACGAGGGGACAAGAGCGGGAGAGCGAGAAAGTGGCAAAAAAAATTATAAAAAATGAAAAAAACCGTCAGAGGGGGTTGGGGGAGCGAAAGGCGAGTGAGCGTTCGGAGGAGTCGTGGTCGGCGTGCGTTTGGGGTCCCTGAAGAGCCGGTGAATGTGCAGGTCACCTTTACAGCCAGTTACAGCGGACATCGACGGGACGTCACTCCACTAACCCTATAAAACTAACCCGCCGAGGATGACGAGGCCGCCTTTGATGAAGATAGGTCCTCCTATCGTAACGTTGGCCAGCCTTTCTGAGGCACCTTATCCCTGTTTATAGTCCTTATTCCTCAAGTTTGAGGAAAGGTTTTTGTGACCCGGTCATGAAACATAACCTGTCAAAAGCTTCGAAATTCGAATAGTGGATGGGATAACATTGTTTCGTGTATAATCTCATTCACAGACTTATGCATCAAGCTGAAGGAATCGGGAAGTATCGCTAAGTGGTCACTATTTGCTCCTGCATTTTATTTGTTGAAACAAGTATATAATGTTCTGCAAAGAGGTAGCCAAAAGAAAAAAAAAATCTGTCATTCCTCTCTGCGAAGGTTGATGACCAACGAATCAGTATGTGAGGTCTATACACGACTGGTGACGCGTCGTGGCAACTGATGTTTGTGTAACATAGAATGCCCAACCTTTCCAAGAGAAACGTCACGAACCACTTTCTGGCTGGCTGAGACATGTCCATGTTGAAATCACCCACAATTACAATGGGAATGGAGTCGGTACGGGTGATCCAACCAAAGGTGTATACGCTTGGCGTTTGCGGCACCATCTTCGTTCGTGTTACGTGCTGCCATTCGTCGCCGACCACATTCCCGCTTCTGTTCACGACGGCGTTCTTCGTAGGCGCGCCGCTCTTTCGCAGTCCTCACCGCATGCGGCCTACTCATTGCACGGGTGGGACGAAATTTAGATTAGGCTACGTGGTTAGCCTATGAAGCCCGTGACGTCAAATCGCCATCTATACTAAACAGCGTCTATTCCGGTTTTACTTTTTTTTACGATATTTTTATCGCAATACGTTTTAACACTTATCGCGAATAAACGCAGCTGGGGCATATCCGGCGATGCGCTTTTATCACCGTTTTTATCAGCGGGATCGGCCGGTCGTGAGCTCTGCGTTGGTCGCCATCGTTTTTGCCTACGCACACAAATCGCCAAAACCTAGCGTAAAACAGCTGCGCTGTAAAAATGGTACGTCAGCCAAGGTACCAAGGTACCCCTAGCATACAAACAACTTTCAACAACCTTATGTTGCTTATGTTTAAACAACCAAACTAGTCAAAAACGATTCAAATGGTCAAATAGTCACAAAACGGTTCTATGCCAAGAAACATTGAGAGGTGAAGGCTTGCCTTCGTCTTCCTTCACGGAAGGCGAAGCAGCATTGGCTGCTGTCGCCGAGAGGGTCGGCGACAGCATCAGCATACCCTGCGGTATGGGGAAAGTGTACGCGCTTGTAGGCTGCTTGGGAAAATGGTTTTATTTTAATTTTAGTCTGATAGTGCTTTTTTTTCCTTTTTACAGCGAAAGCTGTATATGTGGCTAGGCGAAACGAAAACCGTTCGTCCTATGTTTTGCTAAACGGCTCCATGGGCTGCGCCGGCTGTTACGTAGTTCTCTACGTCGCACCTAATGTCCCTAGATTTTCTGCTCTTTTTTAAGTAGCGACATCTACCTCCATCGGCCGCCATGTTCTTCCTAACCTCCTGAAGCGGCGTATCTGCGTAGATAGCCTTCGACCGTCAACGGCCGCTGATGCACCACACAAGTGAAATATACGCTTCGGGCATGGGGCCAGACAACCAAATACGAACCAAAAAAGTTGTCGCAGTTTCACCCGAAAGGCGAAGCATCAATTGCGATAGCAACTTAGTAGAGAGCTATGCGGAGTAAGGATAGTAGTTTTATCCGCTGTACAAACTTGGACATGCAGCAGCACCGGCAACACACAGCACTGTGTTGCCCGCGTTCGCACAAAATGCGTGTGGCGTTGGTGACTGTTGCCGGAGCCTCTGATATAAATAGGCACTTGGTGCCGCAGCTAACCGTCGCCTCCCTTCCCTGCCCCCCCCCCCCCCCCCCCGCGGCCTTTCGTGCGTCAGAAGAAGGCGCGTTTGCTCTACATATATGTTGATTGTAAAGGAGGAAAGAGACGCCTACTTCTGCAGCCCTTAAGGGAGCACGGCACAGAACGCGCGTTTGTTCTCCGCCGTGCGTTCACTCCCCGTGAAAGCGCGCGTCCCTCGCGCGCTTTCACTCGCACATACAGCGTTCGGCGGCGCGCGGCGACGATTTCATCTCCATTGACGTCATACGGAACCTCACGGCGACGGCGACGGCGACGCCGACGGCAGAAATCTGTTTTGGAGTGTCCATATAATTGCTATCGCAATAAAAGCGGCTTAGTTCTGCGCTGCTGAGGCCGAACGCGAAATTTGTATTTACGGCGACGCCTGCCGCGTTGTATTGCGGTCGCGCAATACGACGCCTGCCGTGTTTCTAGCTGCGGTCGCGACGACCGCAGAAAATCATTCGCACACGGAAAAGAAAAAAGATAAACACGCACAGAAACATAATGCGTCTTCAGCCTGCCCTCAAGTTTGCTCGCAGCAGCATGTAAGTGACTGCGGGGAACAGCGTTAGCAAGAACATGGCCGTCGAAATGAGCACCGACCAATGAGATTCCACGGCGGTGCTTCTAAGCGTGTCGCTACTTCAAGAAAGCAAAAAAAAAAATATCCAGGGACTTTAGTCGCACCCAAGCGCCCGCGCCATTGGCAGCGCCGTTCGTGACGTCCTTAGCGAACGCGTTCCCACCATAGCCACATTGACGCTGCTCTGCCCGCAACGCCTCCTCCTCGGCTCGCCGTTGTCGCATGCGTTCGATATCTCGAGTTAGCTCGGCTTCGTGGTTAGCAGCATTCGCCCGCCATTGATGCTTGCGTTCCACTTCGCGATTTAAACGTGGACGTTTCGTCGCAGCCGAATCCAAAGTGCTGCTAGAGAAACTCCCGCAGAAAGCGGGCGTTGGCCCGGCGATCACGTTCCCGCCATTGCCACGTTGACGCTGCTCTGCCCGCAACGCCGCCTCCTCGACTCGCCGTTGTCGCATGCGTTAGATATCTCGAGTTAGCTCGGTGTCGTGGTTAGCAGCATCCGGCCGCCATTGGCATTTGCGTTCCACTAGAAACACAAACATGTAATCAATATTTGCGAAACGCTTCAATACAGCGTCGAGATTAACCCACTGTTAAACACCGCAGTCTCAAGTTTCAGCTTCGCTGGTGAACCATCTGCACGGAGTGCTTGGGCGGTGTTTTTCTTTTTTTTTCACGAAGGGCAGGCTCGATAATATGCTGCGTGGCCACCGCCCCAGTTTTGACACTGGAGCGCCGCAGTACATTTGTCAGAAGCGTGTTCATGGTCACCACAGTTTGCGTATGTCATCAGCTTCAGCACCTTTGCGAACTTGGTCGAACTTTAGGGATTTGAAATATCTAGGTTGGTTTGGGATATCCGGTCTTACTCGGGTTTTCGTATATTCTTTTTCGAGGGTCTCAGGAAGAATACTGTAGTCAAACGTAAGGATCAGATGCTTTGTGCGCGTTTCATTACTGTGTCGTTTATTGTGCATTCGTTGTACTTGAGTCACTTTTGTTCTTTCTAGCTCCTTGGGAGCTCTTACTCGGCCATGTTGAAGAAATCTTTTTCGGAACTTATTCGTTTGGATCTGTTCATCGATCGGTGTGGGGTCACCGTGATTTGCACACCACTGAATGCTACGGTGGTGGCGTGGAGCAGGGGTAGAACACCTGGCTTCTAATCTGAAGGTCCTAAGTACGAATCCTCCTCTAGTCCACTTCTTTTTCAGTCATAGAGTGGCGCCTGAAACCAGCAAAAAATATCGCCGAGAGCGAGTGGCGCTTTACTAATGTAGGTGCAACCAAATTAGGAAGGCCAACTAAGCTTCAACAACGTCACTCCCTCACTAGAGCTGGAATTGGGCTCCCTGGTGCCGTATTCAGCCATTACCTCGCTCATGACTCCTACAATTATCACATGGCCTTCAGTCCACAGCGGCTGCGGAGCACCTGACCAAGGCGGCGGTCAGACCTTCGACGCGGTAGAGAGTTTATCAGGTATTTAATGGGATATTGTTGGCCTTAGTGAGGTTTGAAGAAAAGGTGAGGCTTATACAGTGCTGACTAACGGCCAAGTCCTCTGTTACAGAGGTCTTCCAGGTAAAAGGGAATTCGGGGTAGTGTTTCTAGTCTATAATGATATAGCGGGCAACATTGTAATTTCTACAGCATTAATGAGAGGGTAGCAGTCTTCTGAATAGCGGAATAGGGGGCAGAGAATGAATGTAGTACAAGCCTAAGCCCCAATCTCCAGCCACGATGATGAAGAAATAGAACAGTTTTATGGAGATATTGAATTAGCAATTAGAACAGTGCAAACTCAGTATACTGTAGTCATGGGCGACTTCAATATAAGGGTGGTGAAAAAGCAGGCTAATGAGCAAGCAATTGGCAACTACGGCATCCATTCTTGGAATAGAGGAGAGATGTTGGAATTCGCGGAGAGCAAAGGGCTCCGGATAATCAATACCTTCTTCAGGAAGCGCAGCAACAGGATGTGGACCTGAAAGAGCTCTAATAGAAAAACTAGGCATGAAATAGGTTTCATACTCTCTGCCGATCCCAGCATAGTGCAGGATGTAGAAGTGTTAGGTAGGGTAAAGTTCAGTAACCATCGGTAGTGAGGTCCAGGATTTCTCTTAATTTGAAGAGAGAAAGAGTAAAATTATTCAAGAAGGAACAGGCCAATCTAGACGCAGTAAGGGTAAAAGCAGACCTAATTCGGCTGCTGCTCACAAACAAGTATGCAACTTTAGAACAGGAAGACGAAAACAACATAGAGGTAATGAATGCACCGTAACAACGTTGATCTCAGAAGCAGCAATTGAAGTTTGATGTAAGGCACCAAGGCATCCAGTATGTAAACATTCCCAAGTAACAATGGACCTAATAAAGAAACGCTAAACATGAAATTGTCAAACTCGAGAGACCCTATAGAATTCTCCGAACTGTCAAAACTGATCAAGAATAAAGTAAGGGATATTCGAAATTATAACGTGGAAAAGATTAAGGAAGCAGTAAAATATGGGCGCAGCACGAAATCAGTTAGAAGAAAACTTGGCATAGGAAAAGGCAAGACGTATGCACTGAAAGATAAGCAGGGCAATATCATTAGCAACATAGTAAAAGCAATGAAAGAATTCTAGACTGACCTGTACAATCCCCAGAGTAGCCAATCTACTTTCATTGGAAGTAGTGAACAGGATACAGATGATCCATCTATAACCAGTGGTGAAGTTAGAAGAGCCTTGCAAGACATAACCAGGGCAAAAGCTGCTGGAGAAGATGGAATAACACTCGATTTATTCAAAGACGGAGGATACGGCATGCTTGAAAAGCTTGCGGCCCTTTATACGCAATGCCTCATTACCTGAAGTCTACCGGAGAACTGCAAACACGCCAACATTATGCTAATTCATGAGAAGGGAGACGTTAAAGAATTGAAGAATTATAGGCCCATTAGCTTGCTTCAGTATTGTATGAACTGTCCTCCAAGATAATTTCCAATAGAATAAGGGCAACACTTGACTTCAGTCACCCAAGAGAAGAGGCTGGCTTCAGGAAGGGATATTCTACGATGGATCATATCCGTGTTTTAAATCAGGCGATCGAGAAATCTGCGGAGCACAATCAACCTCTCTATGTGGATTTTATAGATAATGCCAAGGCATTTGATTCAGTATAGATACCAGCAGTCATAGAGGCATTGCGTAATCAAGGAGTTTACAGGAGGCATACGTGAATACCTTGGCAAATATCTACAAGGATTCCACAGCTGCTTTGGTTCTCCACAAGAAAAGTAGAAATTTACGTATCAAGAAAGGCGTCAGGCAAGGAGTCACAATCTCTCCAATGCTATTTACTGCATGCTTAGAAGAAGTATTCAAGCTCTTAGACTGAGAAGGCTTAGGAGTGAGGATCAACGGCGAATATCTCAGGAACCTTCGGTTTGCAGATGACATTGTCGTATTAAGCAACAATGGGGGCGAATTACAGCAAATGATTGAGGACCTTGACCAAGAAAGCGTAACAGTGGCGTTGAAGAATAATATGCAGAAGACCAAGACATGTTCAAAATCCTGGCAAGGGAACAAGAATTCAGGATCGGCAGTCAGCCTCTAGAATCTGTAGAGGAATCTAGGACAGTTGCTCACAGGGGATCCTTATCATGAGAAATAAATTTACAGAATAAAAAAATTGGGTTGGAGTGCATACGGCAGGGATTACCAAATCCTGACTGGGAGCTTACCACTGTCGCTGAAAACAAAAGTGTACAATCAATTCATTCGACAGGTGCTAATGAATTAATGAAAAACTTAAATTTCACGAGCTTTTCAGCGCATTCGCCGGATGGAAGTGGTTCCCACTTCACGGGAATCCATATGCTGCTCTCGCCGCCTGGCCCCTGGTTACGAGCCAAAGCTGGTCTTCCAGGGCGGGGCTGGACAGCAAGATCTTCCATCGCTCACTAAGGGGTTGGATGGGTAGGGGGATCATGTTGGGGTTAGGATTGGTGAGGATTGGTGGGTGTTGTTGGCTAAATTTACATTCTGCAATCATGTGTTGCAGTGTACCTGGCTCGTGACACACGGGGCATTCTTGCCCGTACTGGCTCGGGTACATGCGGTTTAGTAATCGGGGGTGGGGAAACGACTCTGTCTGGATCTGCCTATATATAGTCTGCTGCTCCCTCGTTAACGTGAGGTGTGGCTCGGGGAAGCTCTGTCTCCCGTTTCTGTGATATTCCACAGTGTCTTTGTACGTGACCAGTGGTTGGCTCTTTGCGTCCTCCTCTTCCCTCTCCGCGGCTGCGGCTCGGTGTGATAGCGCTCGGGCCTGCTGGTGGGCAAACTCATTGCCCTCCACTGCGGAGTGGGCCGGAACCCAGATTAATTCTATCTCCTCCCCTTTCGGGGGTTCCTTGCCTTTGAGCGCCCGAAGCACCAACCGGGACACCCAGCCCGACTGGAAGCTCCTATACGCTTCTTGCGAGTCTGTGACCGGTGCTAACATATGGGGCAGAAATTTGAAGGTTAATATAGAAGCTCGAGAACAAGCAAAGGGCCGCACAAAGCGCGATGGAACGAAAGATCTTAATCCTAACGTTAAGAGAAAGGAAGAGAGCGGTGCGGATCAAAGAGCAAACTGGGATAGCCGATATTCTACTTGACATTAGGTGAAAAAATGGAACTGGGCTGGCCATGTAATGCGCAGGATATATAATCGGTAGACCAGTAGAGTTACAGAATTGACACCAAGAGAATGGAAGCGCAGTCGAGGACGGCAGAAAACTAGGTTTGGTGATGAAGTTAGGAAGTTTGCGGGTGCATGTTGGAATCAGCTAGCGCAAGACAGGGGTAATTAGAGGTCGCAGGGAGAGGCCCTCGTCCTGCTGTGGACATAAATATAGGCTCATGATGATTATGATAAATGCTAAGAGATTTAGAGTTTGACGAGGGGATGCTGGTCGCGAAACTAAAGGAGCAGATCGCTTGTGGTAATTTTTGTAGCCTTCTAGCATGGACCTTGTGTTTCGGTTAGATTTTAGTAACAGTGAAATCTCAGATCGTTCTGACTGTCTTCACAGGGTTCTGGTAGTGAATACCAAGTAATTATGGAAAGGTGATTTTAGCTGGCGACAAAGCTGCAACCTTTCTTCGGTGTGCCTTCTTTTGATTTAAGGGCAGACAAACAGACGGGGGAAGGATGATACAGCAATAAATATTCATCTACTTTCGGCAGCTATACCAGCCGTCCACCACCGAGTCCAACAAGGGAGCGCTACGAGACCCGAACAAGACCCGAACAAGACACCAGCTGTACATATCTAATAAAACGAAATATAGAATGTCCATGCTTGGATACTGATGGGGGAAGTTGTTGGCGCTGTCGTGGAACCATAGCGAACGGCGTGATTTTAGCCGAACGGACAGCAAGCGCTGTTGAAATTAGGCTTTCCTGGCGACGTCTTATTTACGACGCGTTGTTTAGTGGATCATTAAGCAATCGTAAAGGTCGGACGCTATTAACAACCACAAAGAATGTTTGCTATTTTAATGTGAATAGCATTCTTTGCCTACTTCAGCTGTTTTGTGCCTGCCTATCTATCTATCTATCTTTCTATATAGACTCTTACGCCGACCTAGTGGCCCAAATTGTCTAAAAGCTTGTGTCACTGGCTGAGGGCTCATTGTCGTGATGCCGTCGTGGTCGTTGCGTCGTCGTCATTTCAGCTTTGTCATTGGACTCTCGTCATGCCGTGGTCGTCACGCTGTCGTTTTATCATTGTCATCGCTTCAGTAACATCATTCCATTGTCGATATACAGCCTTCAGCGTTCCATCGACATCAGTCTTTCTTTGTCATTGCATTGAAATCATATTGTCTTCATTCAATCGTGATTATGCCGCCTTTGTCTCGTTGCCTTCTGCAGACAATCACTGTCATGCCTACATTGTCAGACCTTCGTCGTAAAGCTGTCGTCATCATGCCAATATCGTCACTGCTACTTTGTCATCCGACTATCGTCACACCTTCGTTGTCATACAAGTTTCGTTAATACAGTCGCCTTCGCGCCTTTGTCTTCACACACTCGTCGCCATTCCGTTGTCGTCATGCTCGTGTCGTCACTGCATCGTCGTCATACAGTAGTGGTCGTGAATTAGTTGTCATACCGACATAAGGATGCCATCGCGGTCCTTCCATTGTCATCACTGTAAGTACGACGCCACCTCTCGTTATGCTTTCGCGTCATACGCTATCGTTTCACCATCGTCATCACTTCACCTATTGTCATCATGCTGTCGTCGTACTACTTCAGTCGATCCATCGACGTCATTCCTCGTTCGTCATTCTCTCGTAATCGTGTGGTTGACATTCAATATTGATAATAGCATCGCTGTCATGCCATCGTCCTCACGTAGACGCCATCGTGCATCCATATGACAGCACAGTTGCAGCGACCGTCGTATGCGGAAGCTTTGGGGCGAGTCCCTGTCCCCGCTCAGACCCATTTCGTCCCCGCCACGTCTTACGCCGCGTCATACATCCCGCCGCTCCCATCAGTGCAACCGATCCAACGTATGGAGGATTGGTGCCCGCTCCAAAGCAAATCTGACGTCTACGCTACCCCGGAGAGAAGGCCTCTGTGCTATCACTGTGGAGAGGCCGGTCATGTATACCGCGAGTGCGCATACCACCGCCTCGGACTGCAAGATTTTGCCGCGGATTCACCAATGCCCAGATATGGTCGAAAGGTATAGGGCGATTGTAGAATACTTGAACCAGGAGAGTATTGCACTGTTCCCGCGGCGGCAGTCGCGCTTGCTGTCTCCCAGTCGATCTTTCCGAGCTCCTAGAAGCCTTCTGTCACAAAAGAGCGCGTAATCTAAGCGCGCGCCGAGTGTCACGCAAGCCAGCGAAAGAACACGCCGGCCCCGCGGCAACTTCAACAGAGGGGGAGAGCGCATAGCGCCGCATACGCCTCAAGCAACAACGCTAACAACGGCGCCGAAACGTCTGGAAGAGACTCGACGAAGCGACGTTAACCGGAGAGAGAGAGAGAGCACACGCGCGCGCCGAGACACCTTCTCACCCGGCGAGTCGACAGACATTACTACCGCGTGAGCATACACCAACAGGATGAGTCATCACCCCCCCTCGAGAATTCTCCGACAGCGGCGGTCGAAGGTACGAGAAAAGAGTAGAAGCTTCCCATGCTTTGGCCATGCTACGAGATCACGACACCGATAAGAATGTTCGAGAACGCCTGTGGAAGTGCGAGAATCGTTTAGTGGAATTTCAGGAATTCAGGGAGTTCGAGAGTTCAGTACGCACCGGTAAAGTTATGTAACGTGAAGACCGAGCGTCTGCGGAAGAATGGGATTCCCCGGCAAGCTAGTCGACGGGTTCATCGAGCGTCTGCATTTCCGGAAGAAGTTCTTCCTTCGACATTTGCCCGAGTTACGCCGAGATCGTCTGACAACACGGTGAATACGATTGGACACTTAGTGTTTCTATTTATTTGTACTTTACGTGTTGGACTCTTAGTGCTTGTCGTTAATTATTTTATTGTGTTGGTTAATACCCATCTAATTTGTATTGTGTTGTGTCTAGCCAAAGTGTGCAAGTGTGTGTGTAACTACCTTGTGTGAAGAATATATTCTGTTGTGTTTTGACAACTCTGGGCTCTGACTCGGTTTTTGGACAGCAACTGGCGTTTGCAGGCGCACCAGATGGCCCACTCTTAATTGTCCTTGCTTTGGTGGGATTATTTTCGGAAGCTGATAATTCGGCTTTGGAATTTGGTCCGGCGTCTGCGCCTCGTTCACCGGGGTCTGTGACACCCTCCAATAGCAGGGAAGGGACGATCGCCAAGCCCCCGCCGGAATAACTAAGAACAGCGACATTCGGGGGCAAGGCCGCTGATAACCGCCCTTTAGACCATGGTCGCACGATCCAACGACAACAACAGCCGAACTCAAAGACAGACTCTCGCTAGACATACCTGTTGTGCTCGACCGCCTCCACGTTAGTGCGTTATAGGACATGGGTGCCGACTACTCAATCTTGTGCGGAAAACTATCGACACAACTTAGAAGGGTTATCACGCCTTGGTTTGGAACACAAATTCCTACTGCTGGCGGGCATATCGTAATATCGTTGGGCATGTGCACGGTCAGAGTACAAATTTGTGTATATACGTTTCCAGCGAGCTGCTTTATACGCCGCGATTGTTCTCGGGACCTCATCTTGCGCGTCGACTTTCTGCGAGAGTATGGTGCCATTATAGACCTCCTGGAGCGTACAGTGACTTTTTCAATAGAAAGAGCAGCGACCAGCCGCGACAATTGCCGACGTAACACGTATCGGGTTAACGCCGACAGCGTAACTGTACCACCACGCGCAAGTGTCCTGGTAGCGGTCGTGTGCGACGATCTGCGTTACGGAGAAGCTGTTGCAGAAGACAATTCCTCTCTTAAGCTGGCTCATGGTGTATGTGCAGCCCGCAGTCTCATTATGCTTCGAGGTGGACGTTTCTGCGCTCCTCGTGAAGATTTTCAGCCGGGAACATTGGCACCTATTTCTTAGCACAAATATCGCTGTCGCTGAGCCCATAGCAGACGTTGCTGTATGCTTTGCGTCTATGACAATGGACAGCACAGTCCAGAGACTCAGCAATATCAACATCAATTCAGACCTTTCAGAGGAAAAAGCAAAAAGCGCTGCGCGAGTTGCTAATTCGGTTCAAGGAGTGCTTCGCATCTTCTTCTAAGGTGCGCCAGACGCCAATCACGAGACACCGAATAATCCCGTATGACGATTCTCGTCTCATACGACAACTGCCTTATCGCGTATCGATGAAAAAGCGCAACGTGAATAATGCGCAAATGAAAAAAAAAAAATGCTTGACGACGACGTCATACAACCATCCCAAAGCCCTTGGTCATCGTCGGTGGTCCTCCTCAAAAAGAAAGAAGGAACGCTTTGTTTCTGCGTCGACTATAGAAAGTTTAATAACGTCACAAAAAATACGTTTATCCGCTTCCGCGGATTGATGATTCGTTAGATCAACTGCGGTCAACCAGTTATTTTTCATCTACAGATCTGAACAGTGGAGATTGACAAATTGAAGTTGACGAACGAGATCGCAAAAGAACTGCCTTTGCTACCCACGTACGAACTTAAAATGCTTCCATTCACCTGTATTCTGCACCGTCTACATTCCAGAGAATGATGGACACTGTTCTAACGGGCCTGAAGTGGCACAGTTGTTTAGTATACCTAGATGACGTGGTCGTGTTCGCGGCGACCTTCGAAGAACATCTGAAGCGTTTACAGGCGGTACTGGAAGAGCTCCGCTCCACCAATCTCACGCTAAAGCTAGAAAAGTGTCACTTCGGTTACGAAGAGCTGAAGTTTCTCGGGCATGTTCTGAACGCCGACGGCGTCCAGCCTGACCCAAACAAAACATATGCTGTTGCTGCTGTTCCGACTCCTCGTGACAAGAGAGCAGTACGCCGCTTTCTCGGTCTGTGTGCGTACTATCCTCTCTTCATCGCTAATTTCTCCCGGATCGCCGAACCACTCATACGCCTCACGCGCGAAGAGGCACCCTTCGTTTGGACGGATGAGCAGGACGCAACGTTTACCGAGTTACGGCAGCGCCTGCAGGAATCACTCGTCCTCGCTCACTTTGACAAGGACGCTGACACCGAGGTGCACACCGACGCACGCTACATCAATATTGGCTCTGTACTCGTTCAATACCAGGCAGGCGTTAAGGGAGTGATCGCTTGCGTCAGTCGCACCCTTTTCGGCGCCGAAATCAACTACTCCACCTCCGAGAAAGAGCGTGTAGCAGTTGTTTTGGCCATCATCAAATTACGGCGTTATCTATATGGTTGCCCTTTCAAGGTGGTGACAGACCATTATTCCTTCTGTTGGTTAGCAAACTTACAAGATCCATCCGGGCGACATCGTTGATGGAGTCTCCGTCTGCATGAGCTCAAGGTTACCATCATCTACAAATCGGGCCGCAAACACGAATATGCGGACACGTTGTCGCGCGCTCCCGTCGAAACTTGCGAGAAGTACATGGACGAAGACATTCCTTGGGACCCTCACCGCATCTGACCTGATCATACAGCAGTGTGAGAACGCCGAAATACGCCCTCTCATCGATCACCTTGAAGGCAAGAATGTTACAAGCCCACGACACATTTCTCGCAGTCTCTCGACCTTCTGCCTCCTAAAGGGTGCCTTCTACACGAAAAACTCGAGGGCCAGCGACAAAGAGTATCTACTGGTCGTACCTTCCACCCTCCGTGATGACATTCTCCTAGCCTGCCATGATGAGCCCACGTCTGCATACTTGGCATTTACACGTACTCTCGCAAGAGTACGCCAGACGTACTACTGGCCCAGACTTTCTAGCACGGTCAAGCGTTAGGTGCAAAGCTGCCGTTAGTGTCAACGCAGGAAATCGCCGTCTTTAATGCCCGGGGAGTTACTTGAACGCATCCCATCACCTAGCGCGCCGTTTTATCAAATCAGCATGGATCTTCTTGGACCCTTTTCCTTGTCAGCCAGCGGAAAAATGTGGATTATATAGTCGCCTAAGACTATCTAACATGCTACGTCGTGACGAAAGCTGTACAACGTGCCACGGCCTACGAAGTTGCCCAGTTCCTTATCGATCACATAGTCCTCAGACATGGTGCGCCATCACATGTCATCACCGACGCAGGAACTGCCTTTACAGCCCAACTGATAGCGGACATATTCAAGCTGAGCTGCACGCACCATCCCAAGGCGACTGCCTATCATCCGCAGACCAACAGACTGACGGAACGGCTAAACAAAACCATAGCTGACATGCTGTCTATGTATGTAGACGTCCATCATAAAACATGGGATCAAGTCCTGCCGTACGTTAAATTCGCGAACAACACCGCCATTCATGAAACCACACGATTGACACCGTTCCGTCTTGTCTACGGGCGCGAAGTCCAGACCACGCTAGACGCTATGCTCCCGCATGATACCGACGCATCACTTAATTCCGACGGCGAGCAACTTACTCAACATGCACAGGAAGCTCGTCAACTAGCGCGCATACATATAACGAAGCAGCAGAGTACATACGCACTACGCTACAACCTTCGACATCCGCAAGTCGAGTACCAGCCAGGTGACGAAGTCTGGGTGTAGACTCGAATCCATCGCCAGGGGTTGTCTGAGAAGCTGCCTAATAGATACTTTGGACCCTACAAAGTGATAGGCTGCGTTAGTGAAATATGAGGTCATTAAGGACGGTGCCGAGTCGCCACGGCATCGACAGCACCACTCAAAGATAGCCCATGTTCTTCGCCTCAAACCGTATTTCGCGCGTTAAGGCGGCGCCAACCAGATCTCATATGACTTCCACACTTCCACTTTCTAGTTTAGCAAGCATCGGGTCGATACTTTTCATTTGGCGGGGGTCATAATGCTGCTAGGTGTCACGAGTCAGCGCTGAGAATGAAGCGCTCGGCAAGAGGCGGGCGCTGAAGAAATGGAGGCTGAGGGACCCGTCGGGGTGGCTCAGGCAGCTAAGGCGTTGCGCTGCTGAGCACAAGGTCGCGGGATCGAATCCCGGCCCCGGCGGCCGCATTTCGATGGAGGCGAAATGCAAAAACTCCTGTGTGCTTGCGCTGTAGTGCACTTTAAAGAACCACAGGTGGTCAAAATTAATCCGGAGCCCTCCACTACGGCGTGCCTCATAATCAGAACTGGTTTTGGCACGTAAAACCCCAGAAAGAAGTAGAGGCTGAGGACGCCGACTAGAGATTTTGCACGCCATCTTGTACTGCTCTCTGTCTCCCCGACGCCGGGTACATCTTCAATTGTCTTTTTGCGACAATATATATATGCTGACCTCAAAGAAAGATATGCCGTTTGCCTTCATTTGTTAACCTGGCGTTTTGTGTTTACGCCGCGAAATTTTCCGACCAACGAGAGGTATACATCCCCGCTGTAAAAATTACGCGTGGCTCTGCTCTGCTACCGCAAACACCAGAGGCCAGCGGAGCTGCGGAAAACCTAGTAAAGTAGTGGCAAACCAGACACTTAGTTTCCTGGCGCTCAGGATTTTTTCGCGATGTTCTGCGTAGTATCGCGATGAATTCAACGAGCCACGTTGACAAGCTTCCGGATCTTCATTTCTTCGCCTACGCGAACTCTCGGCTTGCCTCAATGTAAACTCGGGATGTTCTCTTCTGCGACGCTTGCTTTTAGCTCCCCGAGCTCTCGCTTTCGTCTTTCGGAAGCAACTAGTGTCCAGTTGTCTGGTCGAAACCTGCCGAGCCGCCGCCAGAGGCATCGGCTGCAGTCACAGCACCAGATGCGTTGGGCGCGAACGAGGGGAAACGCGATCGGCGTCGGCAGCAGCTCTACGCGTCCCACTACCAGATGCCTTCACTCCTTCTCTCCAGCTCGCATCTGCTATGCTCCGCGGTGAAAATTGTATACTCTGCTTTCACTCCCTCTCAGCTTTCTCTCCCCCAGCTCGGCGAAGCTATAGCACAGCTGGTACAGGGTTGGAGTTTTATATTTACGCCACGAAATATTGTGACCAAAGAGAGGTATACAGCGTCACTGTAAAAAACGCAAGGGAACTAAATTGGTACGTCAGGATATAATTGTACTGCACCCAAAAAAATTTAGGCAAGAAACGGCGTCATACAACTAAGTAACCAAGCACTATGTAATGATAGCGAACTCTATATTAACTATATACTGTAAAATAAAGAACGAAACTTCAAAGAGCAGTTGAAAATTGGAGGACGCTTAAGCTTCGCCTGAGTAGAACGCGATAGCGTTATCGGGACCCGTTCGCGTCACATCGTTCGCATACGGCAAGTAGGCTTCATTCACTGCAAAACTAAACGTGGGAGAGCCAGCTTACAAAGACCAAGCTTTAACCAATCCCCTTAAAGTCGACTTCACTTATTAACTGAAATGTATTGGTGGAAAGACGTTTTTTCAAACGCAACATAAGTGGTCTTATAATAATATGTGAAGGCACTGGCCCCTTTTATTGCGATAGCAATTATATGGACACTTAAACTGGATTTCTGCCGTCGCCGTCGCCGTGAGGTTCCGTATAGATAACATCATTCCCAAACCCGTATATCCTACACAAATGGCATCCTGAGGTGCACTCTTCGAAATGCAAAAAATGTGAAGGCATAGCGACCCTAAATCACATGCTCTGGGCTTGCCCAGCGCTAAACGGTCTACATGGGAACAAAGAGTCATGGGAATCCTTCCTTCATAGCCCGGAAGAACATGCCCAAAAACAAGCCATCTGTCAAGCCCAGGCCGCCGCCGGAAGCCAACTGATTCCGGCCGACGTCTAGGGGGGAGGTAGACGGTGAAAGGGGGAGCTGAGTCTCACCTCGATCACCCATACTCTCTGACGGGTGCAAATAAAGTGCTTTCTCTCTCTCTCTCTCGCCGCGCGCCGTATGCCCGAGCGGTAGCGTGCGGGGGACGCGCGCTATCACGGAGAGCGAACGCACGGCGGAAAGCTAACGCGACCGTCGCGCGTGGGGCTATGGGAGGGAGGGAGGGAGGCGGGGCGACGCTGCGCTCCGGCACCAAAGGCCTATCTTGCAACCTGGCGCGCTCGTCGCTCGCCGGCTGCACTGTCTCTTATCTCCGCACGGCTCTGACCTTTTCTATGCGCTGTGCATTCGCCGCTCCGTTTCCGTTGAAGCGATAGACCGCACGTACCTTCGACCGCTGCGACGTATATGCGCTTGCTGCCAGCGTTTTGACAGTCGTTGTCTGCGGTCATTCAGTGTGATCTATTTATGTTTGCTTGTGTGCGCCCACACCACGCTTGTTCATTCAGTTAGTAATAGTCAGGCCACATTTTCCAACGCACGCTACACATACAATGCTGCCCGGATCGGCAGTGCAGCGCTACAGGTGTGTCCCTTCGCACGCGCTGCCCACGGGAAGCGCTTCTCATCAACACCACCGTTTCACACGCGCCTTCTCGTGGTCATCGAGTCTCTCTTTATGTCGGTCTACTTACGCCGCAGCACACCTGTTTACTTAATCAGCTCATGTTTACTACAATTCATATTGCTACCAAAGCCGCTCACCTTACTTCGTGTCACATTGCTGTGTTGCTATCGTATTCATTGCTTCGCCCTTAGGGCGAAACTGTGACATTTTTTTATTATTTCATTAATTGTTTACTATTGCCCCGACGCGCGCAGGTCTGGTTGGAAGGCTGGAAAAGGGGTTTGTGTTTGAGTTTCCTCGTAGCAGAATTACGTTTTCTCGTACATTCAAATTACAATCCGACGCCGATTGGTAAACAATCCGACGGCGAATCCAACGCCGAATGGTGAAGTCGTACTTTACCATTTTTCAGACGGGTTTCACTGAGAGGAATTCAATTTTTCTTCACCAAAACCTTGCACCACGTGGAGCTAAAGTCCCTATATAAGAAAAGTACCGCCATCCTTTGATAAACGCCGCTTCTCTCTCTCCTGTATCTGCGATTGGACGATGATAGCACACGCTTTTCACTTCTTTATATTTTCTTTTTTTCCTCCTCAGAGCCATGTTGAAAGTCCTCTGCGCAGCCGCCGTCGCCGGCGGCGGTGGCGGCGCCCTCCCGGCCTGAGAGCTTCAACGTGGACTTTCTAGGTGCGCCACCGTCGACTTGGCTTTCGCAAGCAAAATTTAAGAAAAAAGCAAGCGCTTTAGGAGAGGAGGCGGCGGAGGAAAGAGTAGATGGCGGCACTTTTCTTATATAAGGACTTTACGTGGAGCGCCTGCGCGGTCGATATGGTTGGAACATTATCTCTGCCACCCGCGATCACACGCCGGTTGCTGACGGCAGATTTTCGGCGACACGGGGCCTTAAACGCTATCGCGTTAAAAAGTATGAGCACCCTCCTCCCAGCATGGCCAGGCCTTTGCGCGCGCTATTGGCCAGGCCTTGGCGCGCGCTTGTACCTCACTTGTACGTATAAGTCAACATTAAGCGTATTTTTAAGCACGTAATATTCTCACAATGTCCCCGTTTTAAATAGATGTACCGTGTTTGCGGGATTCCCCAGGCGAAGAGGCAGACAATACTGAAGCATGGTTTATTCCATGGCAGCGACCTAGTGCTTCGAAACAGTATGATTTTTTCATAAGAAAAAAGGCTCGCACCGGCTTCGCTACAGACTCTGATGAACACATACAATGGGTAACACATACGATGGGAAAAAGTTGAATCAGGTTTAACTGACTTTCGTATGTCGACGAGAACGTTAACTTGCCACTACTCCAGCCTTGTGAGATGAGCCAAACCACATGGAATGTGACATGTTGTTTCAGCACGATTTTCCTCATTTGAAGAAAAACACATTGTAATGTCATACAATTTTCTTTTGTTAACTTACCAAGAATTAGACGAGGTGTCATAGTAGGATATGTCCTGTACGACCTCATGACTGCTTTGATCCGCACTTACTTTTCGAGCAGAAACACATTTTGTAGTGTTGAGTCCTTGGGGATTTGTGTTAAAGTTCCTTTTTTGCAAGTACATCGGAGTGTCAGTAGTCATAAACTGCAAAGAGTGGAACAATTCGTCTAATAAAGTAGGGAAATGTCTGGTGAACAGAGGCAACCTATGTATTTGTTATTTTACCCCGAAACTTTTTTTGTGTCGTTCCCTCGCGATGCGCCATGGACCCTGTGGATGCGCGCGTCTACAGCGGACCTAAGATATATCAAGCGTACTTTTATGAAACATTTCCGGAAAAATTTTTCGTCACAGAATATTGAAACGCCCCCCATTAGGAGTAATTGTAACACGAAAGTGTTTTATGCCTGGGTCCACGGTCAACCTCCTGTAACGGATGTGACGTCCGGCGCGAACGCGTAAAATATGCTTTGCTGACAGGGATGGAGCCGCCATGATGGATCGGTGAAGCGAAGCACTGCATAATAATACTGACCAGCGCCGACAGTGAGCGCTTCGGTAGTCTCAGCGCAGCGCATGCATTAACGCACTGGTGTAGGTGGTGTAGGCTTTCTGCTGAGGTGACCTACGCTGTTTCCGCCCACGGTTTGTCTTTTGCTTCGGATTAGCCTGCGACGGCTCATCGCCTAGGTGGTATAGCTTCAACATGCATCACCAGTGCTTACATGTAGCCTACTGCTTCGCTTGCGATGGCACCAAGAAAACTGCTGCGCCAAGCGGTGCACGCTGCTGACTCTGCCACTCGCATTCCTGAAGCACTGCGCCTCGCAACTCAACCGACTGCCCAAGACACTTCGGAGGCCGACCAAAATGCTCACACCTTCGCCTAAGCGACTCGGCAGCAGGATGCCGCTCGCCAAGCAAACCTGCAACACGGTCGCCGACCCGCAAATTGTGCGCATCTCGCTGCAGCGGAGCGTGAGTTCACGGAGCGATTTACTAACAACTCGTTCGGTTTCGCTTGTACGGTTTGCGAACGCCTGTTGTTTATGGCGGAATTGCGCAGTGCTCCGGCGAGTGCAATGCAATGTCTCCGCGGTATGTTTCGCGGTTGCGAGTGGTTCAACGTTCGCTTGCGTGGCAATTGTCAAGGATCCCTGCGCAGTGCCGCCTTATGGCTACATGCAACTTAATTCTTCACGTACAATAAACATGCAACAGCTACTGTGAAGACAAGCTTCATTTTCGTCTTCTACCGATTCCTATGAAAGAGGGATCAACTATATTTTAAGCCTACAGCTCACCCTTGTGTCTCGAGTGTCCCGAGAATAGGGACACAGCCTCTAACTACACCGAGATTACTAAACTCTTTTCCCTCGCTCTTTTCACTTGGACGCCGGGTCACGCGGGACTGGAGGGGAACGAAAGGGCGAACGCCTTAGCTCGAGCGCTAATTAACCGAGAGGGGCAAAACCAATCGTCTTATCAATCCCCTCCCTTTACCTTTGTGCCCCTGCCATCAAATTACTGCGACCGACTCGAAATCCAGCGACTCAACCGCAGGATTTATCCTCCCCCTCACAAAAATCTCAGCACTGAAGAGGCAATAGCCCTCAGACTTATCCAAACAAACACATTCCCAAACCTACACAGATACAGCAAAATATACCCACAAAAATATCGCGGCATCTGCCCCTGGTGCGGCGACACACGCCCTACACTCTTTCACATCTCGTGGGGGTGCGGGGGCAAACCTCAACATTTAAAGACGCCTAACACGTCATTTGAGCGGTGGGAGGTACAGCTGACCGGCGATACCCTGGCGGGACAACAAGCTCTCGTCCAGCAAGTACGTCGAGCAGCCATGGCCAGTGGAGTCCTGGAATGAGGACACCACCCACTCGTCCTCAAGATCAACGATCTGAATGGCCTAAATAAATGTTTTTCTCTCTCTCTCTCTCTCTCCCTCGCACGCAAAACTTATTCTCTTCAACATCCGCGACTCAAATGAACTCAGGCCCTCACACTTCGGCTTTTGCAAACGAGTATGTGTCCCAACCCGCGTCTCTTACGCATGATCTATCCAGACACTTATACCGACAGTCCCTCATGCCGAGAAATAGACACGTTAGATCGCATGCAGAGTCGATAACAACTCGGCCTGGTGGGATGCGGCCCTCCGCAGCCCTCTTTTAGCCGACTAACTCTGGGCTGTCCAGCACGCCCGCAATGTGGCCGAGAGGTTTGGCCTGCCGGTCCCTACGTGGGAGCGGCCCACTTCGTGTTTAGACATGCTCTGCAGGACCTCAATAAAGTTTTCATACCATACCATACAGCTCACCCATTTGCACCCATATAAATATGTGCGTTTGTGAAATACACAGAATCGTGTTTTGTTGGAATGAGACCCCTTTTCCTAATATGCGTGTTTTTAGAATTCCACCCCACATTTCTCTTGCTACAGAGTTTGTTCGGGTGAGTTCCGCTGGGCATATGCAGAGACCATTCTTCGTTTTGAGAAAAAAAATTATATTTTGCGGCCTGATGGCCCCGCCCCGGTCAACGAAATCAATAATTTTTGCGAGAAAAAAATTGGCTTAACGAAAGAAATATAGAAGCGCATGGAAGCGCTTTTTGCGGATTGTGCGGAATCCGCATTTTGGTTAGCTCCCAAGGAAAATGTGGCTACGCCTCTGAAATATTTACTGATAGACAGTAGTACCCTGGATTGCGTTGTTGGATCAGTTTAATAATATCTCTTTTTTTTCGTTGCTTTGAACAGTTAGAGGTCTGAAGACAGCTCTCGGAGGGACACTCTAGTAATTTTTGGAATCACTGACAGCGTTTCGGACGCGGCGCAGGAGTCGAAAATATAGTTTATATTGTCACGAGCCTCGAGAAGTAGCCCTGAAGGTTTAATAAACGTAGAGCAGCTGGCTCTTGGAAGACGCGACCGTCGGGGCTGGCTCGAGCAGAGAAGGAGCGCGCGGTCTTCTTTCTTCTCTTGGGCTCGACCCACTCTTGCCCTCGACCCACTACCTACAGGTGGCAATATCCCCCCTTCCGAACAAAAGCATCGCCTCGATGCTAAAAAAATAGGCGTAGAAGACAAAGAAGAGGAAGGCAGGCAAAGCGAAAGTACACAAAAAAAATGTAGCCGTCACGCCGGCACAGTCAATGAACGAAAAAGCAAGCTCCCAAAGATAAATGAAAAGTAGAAACAAAGAAGGGAATGAGAGAAAAAAAAATGAAAACAAAAAAAATTACGGGCGCGCAATGTACGGCTTCATGCGCACAACATGAACTATGTCTGAGGTCGGTTGTCTTTGTGTCCTACTCCGTGTCTGCGATGTTGTGTCCGCAACAACTTCGTAGTTTACGTCACTGACGCGGCGGAGCACTTTATACGGACCAAAATACCGGCTCAGAAGCTTTTCACAGAGGCCACGACGGCGAACGGGGGTCCACACCCAAACTTGGTCTCCGGGGTTGTAGGACACGTCCCTGTGGCGGATGTTGTAGCGTCGTGCGTCTGCCTGCTGCTGCTGGCCGATATGCAGCCGCGCGAGCTGCCGAGCTTCCTCAGCACGCTGTGCAAATACCTCGGCGTCAGTTGTCAATTGGTCAGCGTCCTGACACGGCAGCATAGCGTCCAGCATCGTCTGGACTTCGCGACCGTAGAGAAGGCGAAAGGGCGTGAAGCGCGTCGTCTCTTGCACGGCAGTGTTATACGCGAAGGTCACGTAAGGCAAGATCCGATCCCATGTTTTGTGTTGAACGTCGATGTACATTGCGAGCATGTCTGTGACAGTCTTATTCAGTCGCTCAGTAAGTCCGTTGGTCTGCGGATGGTACGCGGTCGTCTTGCGATGCCTGGTGTTGCTCAATTCAAAAACTTCTTCCATAAGCTGCGCTGTGAAAGCTGTCCCTCTGTCGGTTATTACAGTGGAGGGAGCACCGTGACGCAAGACGATGTGGCGCATGAAGAACTGCGCTACCTCTGAGGCCGTGGCTCGTGGGATCGCCTGCGTCTCAGCATAGCGTGTTAAATAATCAGTCGCGACGATCACCCATTCGTTACCGTCGGCCGAGAGAGGAAACGGTCCGAGAATGTCCATGCCGACTTGGTCGAAAGGCGTGTGAGGCGCTTCAGTTGGCTGAAGTAAGCCAGCCGGTTTAACAGATGGTGTCTTGCGGCGCTGGCATTCACGGCAGCCTTTAACGTACCGTTTGACGCTTGCTGAAAGCCCGGGCCAATAGTACATTTCGCTTACTCTAGCGAGTGTTCGTGAAAAGCCTAAATGACCAGATGTCGGTTCGTCATGGCAAGCGAAGAGGATGTCGTCGCGCATGTCCCTTGGAACCACCAGGAGGTAAGCACGGCTGGTCGAACGAGCATTCTTTTTATAAAGCACGTTGTCTCGCAGACAGAAGGACGTCAGCGAGCGGGACAGATGGCGTGGTATCGTTGTGTCGCGGCGCTCTAAATGATCGATGATCGGTCTAATCTCAGCGTCGTCACGCTGCCGTCTGCTCAAGTCCGACGAACTAATGGCGCCCAGGAAGCCGTCATCATCCTCTGTTTCCTGACTGGCAGGATCAATGGGTGCGCGGGACAGCGTGTCAGCGTCTTCATGCTTACGGCCAGACTTATAAACGATGGTGATGTCAAATTCCTGTAGCCGCAAGCTCCACCGTGCCAGTCGTCCTGAAGGGTCGCGCATGCTTGCCAACCAACAGAGGGCATGGTGGTCCGTCACTACTTTGAAGGGACGACCATAGAGATAGGGGCGAAACTTGATGATCGCCCACACGACCGCGAGGCACTCTTTCTCCGTAGTCGAATAATTCGCCTCGGCAAGGGACAGGGAGCGGCTGGCATACGCTATAACTCTTTCCACTCCATCTTGAAGCTGGACGAGCACTGCGCCAAGGCCAATGCTACTGGCGTCGGTATGCACCTCAGTATCAGCATCATCGTCAAAATGTGCAAGAACGGGTGCTGACTGCAGGCGCTGTCGTAATTCAGCAAAAGCAGCCTGTTGCTCATTATGCCACACAAATGGCGTATCGTCCCTCGTAAGGCGTGTCAGGGGTTCCGCTATCTTCGAAAAGCCTTTAATAAACCGGCGATAGTAGGCGCACAAACCCAGGAAGCGCCGGACGGCCTTCTTATCGGCAGGAGCTGGAAACGCGGCCACAGCGGCAAGCTTGTCGGGATCGGGTCGGACCCCTTTGGCGCTTACTACATGCCCGAGGAACTTGAGCTCTTCGTAACCAAAGTGACACTTTTCGGGCTTAAATGTGAGGTCTGCCGATCGGATGGCTTCTAGCACACTCCGTAGGCGGTGAAGATGCTTCTCGAACGTTTCAGAGAAGAAGACCACATCATCCAGGTACACAAGACAGGTCTGCCACTTCAGTCCAGTAAGGACAGTGTCCATCATTCGCTGGAAAGTAGCCGGGGCTGAACACAAGCCAAAAGGAAGCACTCGAAATTCATAGAGCCCATCTGGAGTCACAAAGGCTGTTTTCTCGCAGTCGCGTTCGTCTACCTCGATTTGCCAGTACCCGCTTTTTAAATCGAGAGAAGAAAAATAGTGGGCACGCCGTAGTCTATCTAACGAGTCGTCGATACGCGGCAGCGGGTACACGTCCTTTTTAGTCACGTTGTTGAGCTTGCGGTAGTCGACACAGAAGCGTAGCTTTCCGTCTTTCTTTTTGACAAGAACGACCGGAGACGACCACGGGCTGTTAGAAGGTTCGATGACGCCATCGTCAAGCATCTCGCGGACTTGCGTACGTATGGCTTCGCGTTCTTTTGCCGACACGCGGTAAGGCTGCTGGTGTATCGGGCGTGCGTCTTCGTACGTGATGATCCTGTGTTTAGTGATCGAAGTCTGGCGTACCTTGGAAGAATGTGCGAAGCAGGTCCTGAATTCAAGCAAGAGCTTGCGCAGTGCTGTCTGGCTATCCGTAGACAGTTCAGAATTGATGTCGAGATGGCCCAGAGACGTGTCTGCTGTCTCCACTACTTCTGACGTGAAGCAGTTGTTAACGTTTGCTACTGAGTCAGCAAACGCTAACGAAGTGCCGCGGAACAGGTGTCGGTGCTCGTAGCTAAAGTTTGTAACAAGCAATTGCGAATGACCAGCACGAATCTGTATAACACTTCGAGGCACACAAACACCTTGCTTCAGTAGGTGTTCCAAGTTACTTTCGGCAACCGCTTCGCCATCGCGTAAGCCACAACATGTAACGTCGACGAGGACACTGGCTCGTGGAGGAAGCGTTACACTGTCTGCCGAAACACGAAGTACGTCGTCGCACCGTTGGCCGTCTTGCACGTCGATTGCTCGTGCGGCAGAGAAAGTGATACGACGCTCTTGCAGATCGATAATCGCGCCGTACTCCTGCAGGAAGTCAACCCCAAGAATAACGCCGCGGGAGCATTCGCGTAAGACAAGGCAGCTCGCAACGAATGTAGATCCTTGAATCTCAACTCTAGTCGTGCAGGCGCCCAGCGGAGTAACGACGTGGCCGCCAGCCGTCCGAATCTGCGAGTTATGCCAGGGCGTGATCACTTTCCTCAGCTGCGTTGCTATTTTCCTGCTTAGTATGGTGTAGTCTGCGCCGGTGTCCACTAAAGCACTCACGGCATAACCGTCAATGGTCACTGGTATATCGAGCGAAAGCCGGTCGTCTCGTTCAGCTGCAGGTGATGGCGGATCGGTATGTTTCCGTAACTGCGTCCGTCGGAGGTCTTCAGCGCTTCGACCGTCAGCGACCTCGCCCCCAAAGATCGCCTCAGTTAGTTTTCCCGGTGGGGACTGGTCGACCGCTCGGGAGAATAGCGCTGGGGCGGAGGTGAAAATCGTCTGGGAGACGGCGATCGCGACTGCCGCCTGGCAGGCGGTGGCAAGCGCTGCTGAGAGAGGTAGTCCTCAATGGCCCGCGGTCGCTGGCCGTATCGGGGTGGCGGCTAGTATGCGGAAAAGCCGCGAATCCCAAGGCTCCGGTATGGGCACTGGCGGTACAGGTGGTCAGCTTCACCGCAGTTGAAGCACAGAGGCCGATGATCGGGTGTGCGCCAAACATCCGACTTCCGAGGGGGCGGGCGTCTGTCGTCGACGTAGCGAACCGCTTGCTCCGAATGGTGGGCAAATGGAGCGGCATGAACAACCGGCGGCGGTGTATACCCAGCGTCGTAGTACGACATCGGCTGCGCCGACTGAATTGACACCGTAGGAGGAGCACGAACGAACCGCGGCGGAGAGGGAGATGGGCGCTTCAGGGCTTCCGCGTAGGTCGCACGCGGATATTCAACAGGTACTGCCGCAGCGTTAGCAGGAGGCAAGGTGTCACGGAGCGCCTGGTGCACTTCGTCCTTGGTAATGCTCGCTATGAAGTTTACCGTAGGGTGCGGTGTTACGGCGGCCTTTTGCAACTCTTCACGTACGACAGAGCGGATGAGTTCTCGCAGACAGTCACCGTTGCTTCCTATGGCCGTGAAAATGTCAGCAGCAGACATGCTGTTCGCTTGCCGCTCATACATGTTCGAGCGATGCAGAAGCATTTTTTCCATAGTCACGGCCTCGGACAAGAACTCCGCGACCGTCTGCGGAGGGCTCCGTACGAGGCCAGCGAAGAGTTGCTCCTTGACCCCGCGCATCAGATGACGTAACTTCTTCTCCTCCGTCATTCTTGTATCGGCCCGTCGGAAGAGGCGCGTCATGTCTTCGACGTAAGTGGTCACAGTTTCGTTTGGCAACTGGACGCGGGCCTGAATCGCACGTTCCGCTCGTTCGTGGCGATCAGGACTGGTGTATGTCTCCAAAAGCTGACGACAAAACTCGCGCCACGACGTCAGTTGCCCCTCGCGGTTCTGAAACCACGTACGCGCGCCATCCTCCAGGTAGAAGTAGACGTGTCGGAGTTTCTCCGTGTCGTTCCATTCGTTCACGGAGGCCACGCGCTCGTATTCGACCACCCAGTCTTCGACATCTTCGAAAACTGTGCCATGAAACGTCTTCGGGATCCGTGGGCTCTCAAGTGTGTAACGGTTCGACATCGTGCTTCCCGTACCGGTTGGGGCGGTTTGAAGAGAAGCGCTGGTCATACCGGTTGATGTGGTGGGAACTGTAGCGTTGACGACTTCTGGAGACAGTCCCCTGATCCTGCGGCTGGCCCGATGCACGGGAGCGTCGACAGGCACTGGATTCGTAGCGCAGATCCTTGGAGGGGTCTGCAACATCCGTGAAGACGCTTACCCCGCACCTCCACCAGTTTGTCACGAGCCTCGAGAAGTAGCCCTGAAGGTTTAATAAACGTAGAGCAGCTGGCTCTTGGAAGACGCGACCGTCGGGGCTGGCTCGAGCAGAGAAGGAGCGCGCGGTCTTCTTTCTTCTCTTGGGCTCGACCCACTCTTGCCCTCGACCCACTACCTACAGGTGGCAATATCTAGGTCATCCATCTCGGGAGCTACTTTTAACTGGTGATAGCGCCGCGCGCGCTCATAGAATCGCCCTATGTTTTTATTAACAAAACGTGACCGATCATAGTAAAGTTTTTTTTTGCCTGCAGAACAAAAGAAAGTTTTTTGCTAAGCGCCACAATATCAAAGGAAGCAAAGTGGTCATTCGCCAGAATTTTTTCCGCCTACACCATCTGTGTCTGAGTCGAAATAACCAACTATGTCAAAGATCTTAATGGTCTTTCCAAACTACGGTATACTAAATTAGGTGGAAAAACTGCTACGACTATGGTTTGCGTACTGACTGATTATTTGTAATAGAAACATCTGTACGCATTGCTAGGAAAACTAATTTTTATGCACGCCAGCTTCGCTGTTGTTGCTGAGAAACAAAATTGTGTCAGTTGTCCGTCGGTTTCATTATAGGTAACAAGTGCATTTTTGGTCGCAATAGCAACCTGTGTCAGTTGAAATTACTTGGTTCTTCTAGATGAGACTTTTTCTTACTGTTCTGCGGTTATATATATATTTGAAATCACGAGCAATATACCCTCAGTTGTTAGCTCTGCGTCGTATCCGTTTTGTTTACGTCCGTGTGAGGTTAGCGTTGAAGTGTTCGTGATGACTTTTTGAAGTTATATTTGACTCAGTTTTCGTTTGTCCATGTAGATTCTTAGTTCAGCAATGCTGTACTTATCGCTTACAGTGTGTGAGGTAACAAGATACGACCGCCATTTGCATATCTAGACGTACACAGAATAGAATAATGTTATATAAAGTGATGCACGGAGAGAGTTCATCTTAAAAGCTTCCTGAACCACCCCACGGGCTTGGTGAAAAGCACAGTACGTGGATAGCATTGGCTCCTGTGAACATCTCAACCAAATATTGCAGTCGTATACGGCGCTTGGTGCTCGCAAGCGGAGCGAGAAGTTACCTTTTTCTGGAACAATCTCTGTTCAACTTATGCCTTCTCCTCACTTTTCGGGCTGCCATGTTTTGGCAGCCCGAAAAGTGAGGAGGGACAGCTAGGCCATCTACAGCGATGGCCTAGCTGTAGAGCATCGGCCTCGTATGCGGGAGGTACCGAGTTCAAATCCCGGTGCCGCCGGGAACCCACCGGTTTTTCTAATGGGTAGAGATGTCCCCTGGCCTGGTGTTCGGCTGTCGTGGGGGTCCACATCTCGAAAGAGGGCCCAATAGAGATTTCAGCTCTTGTCTCTGGGCGCCTCTTGTCCAACCACAGACGGCCTTGTAGACGAGCATCCGCCGTGGCTGTGGGAGGCAAGTGCTGCCGCCGGGCACCTACCGGTAAAATAGGTACAAGCGCGCTCCCGGCCTGGTGCTCGGCCATTATGGGACCTCAACGCTTGGAAAGGGGTGTTTGACCTCAACCCGAAGGCGCCCCCACCTCAATAGGTGCTTGGGGCGCCACATGGGAAATGACCGCCATGGGAGCGGCCCAGACATCACTTGATTTCCGTGCTCACGTTGGTTTCGACGGGAATTCAGGGCGCAGGCTCCTTTCCCAAGCGTATCACCCCTGAAGGAAGCCGAACGCCAGGCCGGGGTACGCTTGTACCCTTTTGAACCAGTGGGTGCCCGGCGGCGGTGAGAATCGAACCCACAGCCTCCCGCAGCCGAGGCGGGCGTTCTACCACTAGTGCCGGCCCAACCGAACCACAGCACGGGCGCGCGTGCTGTGGGTCGGACCGGCGGTTGCATCGGCTCCTGATTTTTTGTCCAAAAGGTGAGGATTTTTCCATCCGGCCGTCTAAATCTTGTATCGGGGTTGTTTTTTAACTTATCAGGGCTCGATTCGGCACGAAATTGGGGTTTCTATCGCGCGTTTTTCGCGATTTCGTCTGAACCTTGCCGCCGGCCCGCACTCAGCCGATGGCCATGGCCGCTGTTATAGCGCGCTGCCATGCCTAAGCCGAGGGCTCCTCGTGACGTCCGACCGGCCGAGCGGGACTCCCCTGATGGCGTCAGGACGCCTCGCTCGGACGGTTCGGCCGATTCTGGTTTTTCGGCTGATGGAGATTCTTTAATTCGTGACGCTGAGCTGCCCGGGGGGCATCGCGACCCGCCCGGCGAGAGGGATGCCCCCACTACACCTCTTTTACCTCCTAATGTGCCTGTTCGCAGTCCGCTGGCCTCGGTTTGTTCTGTTGCTACTGCGGTACCCAATTCCGACCACTACATGACGGAGTCCATGCGCCGTATTGCTGACCGCCAGCAACAAATCGCCGATCTGCTTTTCGATACCTCTTGTAAAGTGCCTAATAGCCTTCGATCCCAGATCCTCACGTGGCTGGCTGAGATAGTGCAGGACTGTTCTGACGTGCGCGCGTACGCTGCACATCAATCTGGCCGTGTCGATGAGCTGCGTTACCAGCTTCGGCTGGCGCATCGCCAAGCCTGCGTTGCGCCGGTGGCTGCGGCGCCGGTTCCCTCCTTGGCCAGGACCTATGCACAGGCCGTGAACCATGGCCTACCTCTTCCTTCTTCGGCGGTTCACCCGGCAGCTGCACCGGCTCCCGGCACCGCCCCACAGGCTCACCCCGACTTGGCTGTCCCTGCTCGTCCTGACGCTGGCTACAGGCGAGAGCATGCACACATTATGTTCCTCACACCGATCGCTCCATCCTCGGCACCGGCGCGCGACGTCGCGACCCTTTTAAGTGCTAATCTCGACCCCGTCACTGTGGGAATTGGAGATGTCAGTATGAAGCATACCCGCCATGGCATCACGGTTTTTACTGACGATAAACAATCTCTGGACCGGCTCAAATCCGCGATTGAAAGCCATGCGGTCACGTCTGCTGCCATCTCGGTCCGAGTGGCCGTAAAGCGCCGCTCGCATGTGCGCGTTTCCGGTGTGGACCCGGGCGTTTCTGGACCCAACCTCATTAGCGCGATTAACGCGCGTAACTCGACTCTGCAACTCAATCCCGAGTCATGTCACGTTCGAGTGTCGTTCCGCGAACGCTCTGGCGCTTACACTCACGTGATTGAGGTTGATGCGGCCGCTTTTCGGTCTCTCCTTGCCCGCGGCAAACTAATGATTGGGTGGACCTCGGTCGCGGTGCGTGAGGACCTGCACGTACCAACATGCACTTTCTGCGCAACTTATGGCCACTCCAGACGTGCCTGTCCGCATAAGGCGGACCCTTCGAAGGCGCAGTGTACCAAATGCGCGGGTTCACACCTCGTGGAGACGTGTTCGGTCCGCGTGGGCGATGCGGCGGTGACGTGTGCCGTTTGCCGTCGGCTTGATCGGGCGTCGTCGCACCCGACTGGGGATGCCGCGTGTCCGGTGCTGGTGGAGCGAGTCGCGCGTATGCGTGCGCGCACCGATTATGGGTAGTCTTCCCTCGTCTCCCTTTTCCTGCGCCTTCAGGGTCGCGCGGTGGCTCTTTTTTCGGACTCAGTCGATTCCCCGTTGTACACGCATGATGTCTTCTTCCTTGTGTTCGTGTTTGACTTCCGTATTTACGGGCCACCGCGCGACCCCCTTTCCCCTCTCGCCGGGTACGCGTGCCCCTTCGGGTTGCTCGGTGCTTCTCTGTTTATGTTTGTTTTTTCGTCCCATCTTCTTTTCACGCTTCAAACTTCATTATTTACTTGTACATATTTCATTGATTTTACTTGTCATTCTTTTTTCCTTTGAGTGAATACTTACCATTCTTCACTTTTCAGTGCTCTCTTCCGCACATTTCATTTTCACCCTTATCCACTTGTATCCTTTGCAACCTTTTTCGCCTTTCCTATTTTTTTCCTTTTTGTCGGTTGGTGGTGACGCACCCTTCTGCGGTGTCCCCCCGCCTGTCGGTGTTGTCATTTCCCTCGCCTGCTTATAGGGACCCTTATGGCTAACGCACTCCCTGTAACATTCTTACAGGCCAATCTGGCGCACTCCCGGCAGCCTACGCTGTTGTTGGCAGATTACATAACACAGCACTCAATCGATTTTGCTATCATTTCTGAACCTTACACTCGGGGCAACACCCTTCCTCACCTTCCCACCACTCACTTTAAGTTTGCGTCACCCCTTCTCCCTCGACTGGTTCTGCTAGCCCCGAAAAACGGCTACGACGTTTTTCTAGTCCACTGCAGTCCTCTTTATGTCATTGTCACATGTGCCGCTCCATCCTCCTCCTTTGCAATCGTGGCAGTTTATGCACCTCCCCATGAACCCCTCGAACCGTTATTTGATGAACTTCAAGTGCACCTTAGCCATCTTCCCACGACTTTTGTCATCATGGCGGGCGATTTCAACGCCAAGCACTTACTCTGGGGTGCGGTCGACGGGGATACTCGTGGTGCTCAACTCGTACAATTCGCTGCCTCCAATCATTTGAAAGTTCTGAACGACCCCCACTCCCCTCCCACGTTTCAATCCCACTTTGCTCAAAGTTAGATTGACGTTTCTTTTGCCTCAGTCCCCCTTATTAACTGTGGTTACTCTTGGGCTGTAGTGGACTGCGAAACGCTATCCGATCACAAATTCATCAAGTTCGCCTTTTTCGCGCACACGAAACCGAAGATTAAACGGCTCACCAAATTTGGCACATCAAAGCTCTTGGAGTCGCTCGTGCAATCCCCTTGGTTTGACAGGGTGGTGACCACGACGCTCTCTTCCTCCGACGCTGTTGACCTTGTCATCGCGAAATTCTACCTCATGTTTGACAAGCTCTACAAAGCTCATTCGCGTTGGGTTAAACCTCACCATTACCCTAATAACGCCTGGTGGACACCGGAGCTCACTCTTGAGCGCAAGAGAATCCGCGCTTTACGCCGGCGTTTCCAACGAACCCCTGACCCACTACTTCGCCAGACATTTAAGAACCAGTATTACGACGCTCACGCCGCCTATAAAATTCATATAGATCGCGCTAAAACTTCCGCCTCCAAATCGCTCTGCTCTGACCTTTCAAAACGTAATCTGTTTGGTCTTCCATTCCGAATCTCTTTTGACAAACCTCTTGTCTCACATGAACTCCCTTCTCTTCCCCTTCCCGATGGCACTTTTACGTCGAGCGTGCTCGATTCTGCCAGGTTTTTGTTGACGCAACAGATCTCCCTGGACTCCCCTGCAACAGATAACTTGTACCATTCCCACCTTCGAATTATTACCGCCACTCCTTATCACCCTCCTGTCGATGATCTGCCGTTCACTGTTGGCGAAATCGAGCACGCACTTAATACCGGAAATTTACACGCTTCAACTGGCCTCGATGGCGTCACTTTGCCCATGCTGAAAACTTTATTCCGATATCATTCGGCCTTTATTGTTTTCTTGTTCAATCAATGTCTCAATTTATCCTACTTCCCCTCTCATTGGCGCCAAGGACGTATTGTTTTTATCGCAAAACCCAACCGCCCTCCCGACTCTCCCTCGTCTTATCGACCCATAGTTATGAATTCATTATTCGGCAAAATTTTAGAACGTTTACTAAATTCCCGCGTTTATTTTTTCCTCCATTCCTCCAACCTGCTTCATTAGAATCAGTTTGGATTCACGCATGGGAAAAGTGCGCCAATCGCCCTCTACCGCCTCCGTAGGACTCTTGACTCATTTAAGGATAAGAAACTTGACGCATTACTCATCTCCCTGGATTTTAAAGGCGCTTTCGATAGCGTCTGGCATCCCACCGTTTTACACTTTCTCCGCTCCCACAACTGCCCCAACAACCTCTACCACCTTCTCCGTTCCTTTCTCCATAACCGTAAAGTCACGTTCCGTTCCCTGGCTGGCGAGGTGTCCGCTACTCCCACATTGGGCAGCCCTCAAGGTTCCCCTATCAGTCCACTACTGTGGAACATTGATGATGATGATGATGATGCACCTCCGTTATGGCTCGCACCCACTAAGGGGGATAGGCCAAGAATCGGGCGGCAGTGGGAATGCTAACGAAAATTCATATTTTAAAACAAGAAAACAAGAAATGCCAAGTAAAAGACAAAAAAGACAAATGTCGCACTAACCAGATGAGCACGCGAGCGAGCAGTCAGACTGACTGGAAAAGGTGAAAGTGAAGAATTGTTACAATCAGAGGGAGGTAATATTAACAAAACAATTTGGAGAAATCAATTTAGGTGATATGAATGCATCTGATGTGTAGAATACAAATACAATAATTAGCAGGGTAATCGTTTTGTTTCAGTTAAGAAATTAAATACTGCGCAACACACGTCTCTGTGACTATAGCCTAGTGCTGAAGCCCCCAATGATAATAATACTGGTATGTTTAAACCTAATCCAATTTTGTAAAGTGGAGCTTCCAGTAATAATTTTCTGTGGCGTGAATAGCGTCTGCATGATAAAAAGTAATGTTCTATTGATTCAATTTCCTTACAGTTGTGACATAGAGGGGACATCGTGAGACCAGCTCTATGTAAATAAAAATTCAATTGCGGGATGCGACAGCGTAGTCTGGTGTAAGTAACTTCCAACTGCCGAGAAGTGCACCACTGTTTATTCCAGCAAAAACCTAGATGCTGAAAGTCTGTAGATGGTTTCAGCGGTAAGTTGCTTAAATCATTTTGCAAACAAAATTTTCTGTATCTCGATGCAGTGACGTAAGAAGTATCCGGTAAAACAGGGATCAAAGGCCCACTTAGAGACGTTCTTGCTAATAAATCGGCCATTTCGTTTAGATATAAACCGCGGTGTCCAGGAACCCACAGCAAGTAAATTTTTTGTAAACTTTTAGGAACTAAATTGTGAAACAAGCTAAGGAGAGCTGCATTCGTTTCCGTGGAAAGCGACACACATACCGATAGAGAATCTGTAACTACGACAGCTGTTGATTGATTTGCAGGAAGTTTACGTAGCGCTAGGACAATGGCCAATAATTCTGCTATGAAAATAGGTGTGTAATCTGGAAGACGAATAGAGAAGGACCAATTAAGAGAAGGAGAGAAAATGCCTACGCCAGCCTTCTCTTCGGACTGTGAAGCATCAGTGGCTATGATGTTGTTTGTTTCCAGGTGAGAGAGGTAATCTTGTAACTGATCATTTAAATATTGGTATGGCATTAGTTTTGCATTTGAGGGGAAAATATCGTCAAATTCTATCTGGAGGCTTCTTTTTGATTGACTTGTTGGTTGAATGTGTTGAATTTGTACATTCAATGGTGATAGCAGTGCCTGTACGAATACGATCTGAGGGGTGTGTAATCGCGACCAATGACTATTAAAGAATAAACTTGGTTCGTTAATAAAAATATACATAGGTCTTCTTTGAGGAGATTCGTAAATTCTTAAATACGTTTGGACTGTAAGCATCCTCAATCTGCCTTTTAAGCTTGGCATTCGTGCTTCCATATACAGCACGGTGTTGGCAACAAACTTAGGGAGTCCAAGGCACAATCGCAGAGCTTCCCTTTCTAATATTATCAGAGGTTGAATTTTATAAGCTGGGCTACCAGAAAACAAGACACTTCCAAATTCCATGATCGGTCGGACATACATTTTATATATCATAATTAATGTATGCCTTCGCAGCCCATATCGTTGATGACTGATCTTACGTAGCCATCCCACGGCACGAGTTGCCTTAGACGCAATTCTTTCAATGTGGCTTCTCCAGTTTAGTGACCCATCATACGTGATTCCCAGGTATTTAAGGCAATTCACTTGGGGAATGAACTCTTGACGATACACCAATGAAATATTAATTGGAACATCTAAAGGAAAGACAAGAAGAGCACTTTTTCTAACGTTCAGAGACATATGTATGTTAGCAATCCAGGTTTCAAGCATGCATAAGTAATTTTGTAACGATTGATACAGTGCATTTAGATCATCATTGGACGCGAAAAAAGCGATGTCATCGGCATAAACGTATACATGAATGTCATGGAGCGAAGGGATGGAGCTTAAAAATATATTAAATAAAACAGGAGATAACACTGATCCTTGTGGTACTCCGCGTTTCTGTCTATACCTTGACGATGAACATCCGCTTTGAAAACAATAAAATTCTCTTTCCCTTAAAAATTCTGCAATCCACGCCGTGATGTATTTCGGAAACCTGTACATCTCTAGCTGCTTTATCAGAAGTCCATGTTCCACTGAATCATAAGCTTTAGCTAGATCTAAAGTCACCAATGCTGAATATTCTCGCCTACGACGTGCAAGTAGTACTCGACTCTCTAGATCTATGTGCGCACACCATATCGAGCACCCTGATATAAAGCCAATTTGACTGGGGCTAAGTATTGAGTTTTCAGCTATGTATGTCGTCATGCGGCTATTCAAAATTCTTTCTATTAGTTTAACCAAGTTGGATGTGAGAGAAATTGGTCTAATATTATCTAAATAATATCCACCTCCATGTTTTTTGAGTATCGGAATTACCTTAGCAATTTTCCATTCTGAGGGTATCCAGGCATTTTTTAAAGAATAATTTACCATATTCAAAATTTCGTGCGGAGACAATTCATACAGAATTTTTATCACAGCTGTGGTAACTCCATCTGGTCCTGGTGCTGAAGAAGGCAGAGAGCGAACAACAGCCGCCAATTCTTGAAACGTAACTTCCTTAAATTCTTCTAGCGGTAGTGATTTCAATTGGTATGGTGGAACTATTGAAGAAAACCTATCTTCTAGGCCCTTTCCAATATTTTCCAATAATTCGGACAATTCGCGTGGCGAGAGGACGAAAGAGTCAATATTTGCTGGAACCGGAATCATCTTTCGTGAGCGTAAAAATCTAAAAAGGGCTTTCTTGTTTTTAGAATTAGAGAGATAAGTTGATTTATTCTCGTCATACTCATGTTTGGCTTTAGCTATCGTACGCTTGAAAGATGCAGCAACGAATTGGTAATCACTCCAATTTTTCGGACATTGATTACAGAGAAGTTTCTTCCAAGCAGCTTTCCGTTTCAATACCAGGAATCTGGGACATCGCCGAACAGCGCCTCTAGCGGCCGCCTCTGAAAACATGCGCATTTTCTATGGGAGAGCGTCGTTTTTCCCAAATAACTAATCATAGAAGCCATCTTTCAAAATATTACTCTGGAAATAGGCTCTAGGAGCTTAGCCCGACATTTCATGCAAGCGGTACCATTACTTACGACAGAAAACCCGTTCCAAATTGCGGGCGAAGTTCGAAGTATGGGAGTCTATGGAAAAGGCCAAATTTTGGAGGCTTTTTTGGCCAGTAAAAAGCAATTTGCGATGAGCCTATTGCATCGATCGACGTATTATTGGGGATTGATCAACTTCAATGACTCGGCTTTCAGCTAGTTGCAGCAGCAACTCTTGAAAGGCCAAAAAAGTCGTTCCAAAATCGCAGTTTTCATAACAAGGTCGCAGAATTTATTGTGGTACGTATATATACCTAGTTTTTGCCTCTGGCAGCAGTCAAGCCGATAGCCGAGCGTTCTGCGCGACCACCGATTAGGTTCGCTGATACCACGATTGGCAGCTCGCAGGTTCGAAGCCAGCGTCGCCGCTATTTTTTTTATCACTTTGTCGCTGCTTAGTTTGGCCGTTTCCCGCCAGATGGCATATTCCGAAACGCAGGTCATTAGTGGCGGTTCTTGTTTCGTTTCTTTCTACTGTACCAACGTCTTCCTAAAAAAAAATAGCTGGCTGGTTTCGTGAACATGCGAACGTGCTTCCAAACTTCTTTTGCACTTTAGGTGTAATGTATTTTAGACAATAAACCCAACTTTGTGTTTTCAAAGTTGATTTCTTTCTTAAGGCAAACATTTATGAAGACATTACTAAGAAATATTTTTGCCTATTCAGCTATGTCATGGAAAGGCGTGTTTGTGAGACTGTTGTTCAGCCTGAAACGTACCACAAAAATAAATAGCTTCCCGTGAGTGCAATTAAAAGACGCAGAAGTAGAAAACTTGGCTGCAGCCCCAGACATAGTATTCTTACAAAGGAATACAGAAGCTATTTGACTGAGTATATTTGCATTATATCAAAGCAGAATTTTTGCGTACCAGATCTTCGGTGCAAATGAAGGCTGTCCGAATTATTTCACAAGTTTTTTTGCTTAGTACAAACCAATACCTCGAAACATAAACATTCTATCCTCAATATGCAGCGCACGTGTCTTATCATTTGAACCATTCCCATACACCTTCACGAAATTCCCGAAATACTAAAGGTCTTCATATCCTTTTACCACGACGTATTGTAAATAATGCGAAAAGACACCGGGGCGTGTCAATGTAGTTTGTCGTGTAAACATAGAGAACTATTCCAATCACAGACCACACCCTTCTTGAGTTATGCCCACAAAGCGTTGCAAGAAGACATTTTTTTCGGCTAGAATCACCAAAGTTACTATGGCATTCTGCTGTTCTGTTCTTAACTAACTCTATTGCTGAATCAGATCCCAGCACCATGATATAATTACTGGTACAATTCTTCAGTAATTCTGTAAGAATTTTCTCCTACGCTAAATTTAACGTGTTTGGACAATTGAAGAAACATGAGAAAGGACCGTGAGGCTTGCAGAATTGTTCCCTTATTAGAATCGTTTATCACCCATATCGGTACGGTGGTATTGTCATGATCACTCCAGCGTCCACGGACACCATTTATCACTTTACTGCCTGTAAAAAAAAATACAAAAGTGTCGTTCCTTGTGCGTGAGTAGCACAATCGCAACTGATCTTTTCATATGGGCCCACTAAGC